>NC_069133.1:63981057-64188557 GCF_026914265.1 Mya arenaria | reverse complement strand
TGACATCGTTTACCGTGGCTTTTGGTTGATGGTTGCCTGATATACCCTCGGGCATTTATTATTTCCGATGAGGCAATTATTAATCAAAAGCCATGGTCAACAATGTATTATTCTAAAAGTAACGACCTAAAACCAATCATTAACCTCTAGATACATATGTGCATACTAAAGTTATATAAACAGTGTACATACATGTTTCCTTATTCAGCCATGATCCGTTGTTGAGGCTTGTGTATTCAACGATTGTTCCCGAATGACATGCAACTGTCAATATGCCAATAGATGAATTATATGACACAATGTTTCCATTCAGAGTGTCGATGACTCCACATTCTGAAAACCATTTAATTTACATGAAACTGTTTATAACAAACAAAAACATTAATTTCGTTAAATAAGAAATAAGTCAGAACATGTACCAATATGTGGGATAACCATCTACGAGTACCTGTACAAAGCAAAGAAATGCCTTCGTTCCAACCATTATCGCCTGAAAAGGGAGAGCTGTAGGAACAATCATTAATATGCTCCTCCGATCCTAAACAGTGGATATTATTCATCAATGCCGGTCCCAATCCTTGACCGAAATAATTCATTCTCATGATTGCAGAAGCTCTGAAATCATAGAACAGAATTCAGTAAAGAACAATTTATAATATAAGTCGAACATGAAAGGCTACTCAAAAACGTTATAAAAAAACGAATAATTTATGAAATAAGTCGAACATGAAGATCTACTCAAAGACGTTATAAACAAAAAAAATCGACAATTGTTTTAATCTTCAAAAGCGAAACGAAGGTGCATATTATAAGATTTTGCTATTGAATACAATGCAGAACTTTTAGATTGTTCAAACTTACTCCGAATGGAATCAATGATTCAATTTTAGGCTTTATCCGTTTTGAATTCGAAAACAAGTTATTGCCCTGTCACGCTGTCATGATATTCTTTACGGCTCATAGAAAAAAAGGTCAACATGAGCTTCATTTGATATTTCTAAATCCGATATTTCAACGGACAATTGGCGACGGATTGATTGTTAAACATTCTTATATTGTTTTAAAAACGGTTAAAAACTACAGTAAAAAAATTGTCGTAGTCAACCGTCATAACTCGAAACACTATGTCAGTCACTACAATAACACATCAAAACTACAGTGACAAGCCCAGTAGACTAACATTTAAAAAAATAAACCGAGTTTATTGGCAGAAGTCAAGGGCCCAAACGAAAATGAACTAAATACCGAATCATGAAATTTCATGTATACCGCTTATTGTGACAACTTTTTCATATACCCTCGATATACACGAATTTCAACTTGCCGTAACTCGTGTAAAAGGTCATGACGATGTGTACAACTTAATAACAATTTCTTGCATTTCCGTATTTATGTTGACAAACTACCGTATCAGTCTCTTACTTCAATCTTATAAAGAAAGTGCATGATCATTACGACTGAGATCGAATACTTTTTTGCACGCTGTGTCGTAAAGAAACGTCTTAAAGATCGCCATTACTTCGCACCATAATGGCAACTAGTCGTTTATTATATCTAGTGTCGTGTTTAATCACCATTATTCAATCTTGACATATTGTCAGCGATAACGATAGGGCAAACAAGGCAGTTGGTGACATTATTCGGCAGATTACAAACAATGCACGGATTAGTCAGGAGATTCGTACATAACATTTCAGAACTGTGAAAACAAAGTTTTAAAAAGTATCGTTGCCTCTCCCCGGCATTATTCTGGAAAAAACGACACTAGTTAGGGGTCATATGGATTTGGCGATATCTTTACGACCGACTTTCAAATGTTGTAATAGTATAGCATGGATATTAGACTCGAGTGTTTTTTTATTGTTTAATGAATTTTTAGTCGTTGTGGTTACACTTTTATGGTCTTACTTATAACCTGGTGCCAGATAATTATTCTTTAATATAATTAAGATCAGGTTTATAATTGGAACAATAGCAACATAAATGAACAAAATGATATTAAATTTATAATATTTTGACCTACACGGACATTGAATTATGGTACAAAGTGTTATAAGTATACACATGAGATAAGCAATTTGTATACACGACATGTAACTTTTTCAAACGATACTACTTCATTTTTAGGTCACGTTAACTATTGGTTACTTTTGAAAATTTATTTTATTGCGTATCGTTCGTATATTAACACAATACTAAATGGTATGATAACAAATATATTAAATTTGACTTACTTTAAATTCATCATTCTGCAAAGAACAGCTGCATCATTTATGTCAAATGAATCCTGGCAGATATAGCCCCATTGGCCTTGGACCTGTAATTCTACTCTTCCTATCTGAGGGTCTCCACCGTCTGACAAACGTATTCCGGTGATATTGAGAGGGTTCACTTCAAATATAAATCAATAATCATAAATTTATGACTTTAACTGTACAATATTATATATATTATAGATTTAGTATAATTTTATTATTGCAGTGTTCTTGCACTCTTATCACGTTCACTATATATACTTCTAAGCAGTAAGAGAGCTGATTCAAGAATTTGAAATACGGGTATTTTTTGAGAAGTTATTTGCCATTACCGGCTGCAATGTAAAAAAAAAAACAAATTGGCATTTCCTACCATTGCAGACAGAAAAGAACTTGTAGTAGCATGTTGTAACGGTGTCGTATTTGCAATCGGCAAATGAATCGTATGGCTCCGAACATAGCATTTGGTCCATCATTGGGGCAACATTGCTTGTTCGGTAGTTGCTATAAGTTCTGTACCTATAAATATGTGTAGGATATCGGCAGGGTCCAAACTGTCATGAATGCACATATTGTCAGGTGTTCGCTATTTCTTGGCACATGTTTTACAACTAGTTCCCTTTAATTAATACTCATTTAGATTATGACGAAAGCGGATCGCTTTAAGATTTTTCTTGAGTCCGTTTCCTATGCAAAAGCCACTATTGTGTCCTTTCTAAGAGGCCAAGAGAAAATACCCCCGGTAGGGATCGAACCTACAAACCCCTTGGATGAGGTGCGGGCACCTACACCACTTGACCACTCTCAACCTTAGTTTCTTTTAAATAAGCATATAAAGAATGTCACATTGCGGGAACATAAAGCAACATTTATGCTAAATATTAAAGCATTATGCCTGTATTTTATGTCAGTGATGCCGATAAAACAGGTTATTTATTCGTTCTTTTGTAAGTTCTTGTTTGCATTATATACTAGTAATTTGAATTATTTTATATCTCATATTGTGCTGTGTGTTGTTTTTTTAAGCTTCCATATTTTCAATTTAAGAACAATTTAATTTGAAAGTATGATATATTATGATTCCAGATAAAACCCTTTGATATTGCAGGTATATCTGTTTACCAGCATAACGATAGCAAAACAACCGGTTCTGGAATGGTTCTCGATTAGTGCAGACGTGTTAAAAATTGCTCTAACAAAAACTGGATTTATAGCTCTCATTTAAACAGAGCATAGACATATTATATATCAAAAAAATGGATTTATATGTGTTAAACAATGACACGGGTATTACTTAAAAATACGGATGTATGTTAGAGTTATTAATGAAAATGCTATAAACAATAGACATTTGGAATTATTGTGTTCACTACGTGTGACGGACACTATACGTGATTTTCGCTCACTACAATGGTCAACTACATGGATTTACTCCTGAGCCCCTCACAGCCAAGTGGTCCCCAGACCACACAGGTGTCACTGATATCTGATGACCAGGACATCGATAGCTCGCCCGATTTGACGGCTTTAACCAGTGTACCCATTTTGCCTAGCGAGGTGACTCTAAAGTCCTCTCTTGATTGCAACTACGGATTTGATGACTCGTTTTCGCAATACACAAATACGGAGTCAATAGATCACGCAACTAATGATCACGACGGGTCAAGCCAGCCAAGATGTAATCAGGAGTACTACACGATCCTTGATAATATACTCACAAGATTACCCAAGTCACTGTATATTTACAAACTAATCCAAATGTGTAATGAAAATGATGATGGCATTTGTCTGTATCGCAGCATTTTGCATAAAAGAGCACAGGAAAAACAAAACTGTCCTCAAGGTACCCTTATGAATCGACGTACAACAGAAAACGAGAAAAGTTGTTTAAAATACGCAAAAGACTGTCATGCCCTTCAAAATTTTATAAACAACGGAGACCCTAAATGTCTGTCTGATACGTTTACCAAAAACAAACTGTATACAAAGACCAGGGACACACCCGCAAAAGAAGCCAGCTTGACACTGATGCAAAATGAATTAGCGACAGTAATGACCAGAACAAGTCTCCTCACCCAAAAACTCTCTGAGCTTGAAACGAAAACCGCCTCTCAAGCAGACACTATATGCAAATTAAATACAGACTTAGCGGAAATGAAAAGCTATTGCGCTGATCTCGCGCAGGCGACCAATCGAACAGTGAATTATCATATGCACCTTATACAACATTTAAAGAGTGAAGTAGATACACTGAAGAAAAATGCGTCAGCTCAAAGCTCAGTAAGACAAACGAATATGAATGAACAAGAAAAAGTCCCGCAATTCGAACATAAACCGCCAAACAAGGTAAAGCAAATAGAATCGCAAGAACAAACTCAAACTAGAATTGTGGATAAAACACAGGAATTGTTGTATGCTACTGCTCTGAAAAAGTCAGTGCCAGCTGAAAAAGTCACAGCCAAACAAATAGCAGTTCGGGTCACACAACGTTCCCCAAATCAAACCGCCGAACTACAACACAAAAGTGTAGAACCATAACATAACATAACATAATGTTTATTGTACTTAAAGGCCACCAGCCCAGAATACATACAAAAATATTATATTTGATAGTACATTAAAATATACATCAACTATAATTATAGTCGTGAATGATTTCATCAATATTAAGACATAATACACAAGTAACACAATGGAAATGAAATGTAATGATATATAAATCGATAGTGCAGACTAATTGTTTCAAAGTATAAGACAATAATATTATATTTATCAGATCATCGTTCAATAATTATGAAAAATAGACTAATCAATAATGCACAATTATATCAATGATTAATTAAAGTACTATTAATATTATGATAATATTATGTGAGTCTGAAATTAAGCATATAATATCCTTATACAATACATAGATAAAAAAAAACCAAAAAAAAACGATGATGCGTAGCTTAAAGAAATATTCTTAGTTATTAACAAAGTGTTAACACAAAATTTGAACATTCTTTAAAACGGCATACAAATATTTAAATGTAATTACTCGATTAAATATAGTATATATAATAAAACATAGAACAATTTGAAAATTGTCGCTATACATGCAATTTAATTTAAACAGGTAATACAATTCTTTGTTTCCTCACTTCAAACGCGCAATATATGTATTTGGCAAGTGAAAATATGTCATTTGTAACATTTGAACACATAATATTATAGAATAATAGTAGGCTAGCATGTGAGCACCAATCTACACGGAAATGCTCTCGCCTCAGTTCATTATAAGCTGGACAAACGAGGAGAAAGTGATATTCGTCTTCAACAACAGTGGCCCCCGATCTTAGACACAGCGGACAGAAACGCAGTTCTCGCACAATGTTCATGTGGCGTCCTTTCTCAATCATTAGGTCATGTCCAGAACATCTAAAATTCGCAAAACACCTCCTCCATGCGTATGATATATTTATAGACAGATAACGTTCTGGATTTAGAAGCGTTTTATAGTGTTTGTAGTGCTCCGATTTAGGTGACGTCATAATGTCTCCATTTAACTTTTGGAGTGCGCAGTCTTTCAGTCTAGTGGTGAATGATTTTATAAACACACAGATTTGTCCAACGTCTTGCGCCAGCCACACGTAACCGAATCCATGTTCAAACAGCACGTTCTTGATGTTAGTTACCCAACAAGTCCGACCAGCAGTGTCTAGGTTATAAAGCATATTATAGCATTGCCTTGGATATCTACTATTTTGCATTTGTAGAATTTTAGCCCAGTATGTCACACAACGCGGAGTATATATTGTCGACATTGGAAGTCTCCCACATTCACTTAGGGCGAAGAAGTTCGAAACCCTTCTGTTTAATCCTCACATTCGCTTACAAAAGTCAATATGCACCTTTTCGATCATATGGCAAAATTGGTACCCCCAAATTTCCGACGAATAACAAAGTATTGGTGAAACTTTAGAGTCAAACAGTTTAAATGCCTCTTGAATATGGAATGAGCCGAAGTAACTCTGATATCGAAATATGACTGATATTGCCTTAAGTGCTTGCTTTGAGAGATGTTCCGTGGTCATAGTCCAACTGAGTTTCGGTGTAAAGAAGGCACCTAGATATTTGTATGACGGTACCACTTCTAGGCGAAAGTCTCTGTAGAACCAACGTTCATATTGCCGAAGAGGCCCGCCATTACGATATACCATCCCTTTCGATTTGTCGACGTTAATACTCATACCAGTACTGTCACAAAATGTACTAATGAGATTGATCTGGATTTGCAAGTTACGAGTTGTGTCTGCAAAACTAGGTACATCGTCTGCAAACATGAACGCATATAAATGTCCTGTTACATCAGTGACGTATATTCCGTTGGGTGAATTTTCTCTGAGAAAGTTGACTAGATCATTCATCAGGAGGGAAAAAATTCCAGGCGAAGAGACGCATCCCTGTTTTGTGCCGATTTCACAGGGGAAGAACTCTGTAAGACCACTGGAAAGTTTAACACATGATTGAAGTTGTTCGTACATCGACATAAATATATCTGTAAACTTTCCATTGATTCCTGCTCTATGCATGGCTTTCCAGAGTGTCTCGTGCTGGCATCCGTCGAAGGCCTTCAGAAAATCGACGTAAAATACATAAAATCGTCCACCTTTCCTCGATGTATATTTTTGTATTACTGACTGTAAATTAAATATGTTATCTACAGTAGAATACTTCTTCATAAATCCGGCCTGAGATTTGTCTATAACGTCATTAATTTTACACCATCTCGATAGTCTTTTTGTCAAAATGTTAATGAATATTTTCCCTAAACTATTCGACAAAGTTATGGCCCTGTAGTTCTTACATTCGAGCTTTGATCCTTTTTTATGAATAGGGGTAACTATATTTTTACTCCATGCAGATGGAAACACGCCGCTTTCGTATATTTTGTTAAACAGCGCAGTTAAGTAAGGTCCAACAATATGTATTGTGCATTTGTACATATTCATGCTAATACCGTCTATACCCGACGCACAGTTTCCCCGGAGACTCTTCACACTATCACGCAGTTCAGCCACCGTGATTTGCTCATTTAAGCTATCAGGATTTCTCTCCCTTGTCAGGTTTGTCAATATAGAACTATCGCCCAAATGTTGCGCACGGTTAACTGAAAATAACTCCTTAAAGTAGTTAAACCAGGTTTCATCGGGTATTAAGTCCGTGTATTCTGTACATTTTTGTTTTGCCATTTTTATTTTATTCCAGAAGGCCTTTGAATCATTTCTACAGTCAATAAGATCGTTCTTACGCTTATTTTAACCGAAATCTACGCAACAGGAAATACATAGAACATAATATGAAACAACTTTGTCCGAAAACACCAAGACAAAACACACTTCACGGCGTTCGGACAAAACTCATTACGAACAGATTACAGATACTGAACCAGTTTTTGAAAGTGTACAATCGGGTTGCACAAGAAGGTATTATGTGCGAGGCATTTCTTCTAACTCCAATCGTTCCGGAGTGTTGAAGTTTTTTACGGACTGTGGGATAAAACCTACTGGTGTACGGTTAATTGACACTAAACGTGGCAGCCTCGCTGCTAAGGTAACCAAAAAGACTGGCATAAGGTTGAAAGTAAACAGTTCTGGCCGCGTAAAATGTACTGTCGACGCTGGTACTTGAATGGGATTCTCTTTTCTACACCACGGCCGAAAGGGAATATGAACAAAAAGAGAAATTAGATTAAAGTTGGCAGTTACAATGAAGTGTATGATTCCTATCCTTATATTGACAATGTCAATTAATGAATCAAAATCAGCGGTATGTAACATTCTTAATTGGAACGTAAGAGGTGCTATGTCCTCGGCTGCCAGCCTAAGTTATCTTCTAGATAAATATTCGATCGATTTAGCAGTCGTTACCGAACATAAATTGATGGAGAAATCAAAAACATTTTTCAACTCAGTTCATAACGGCTACACAGCAGTGACAGTTTGAGAAAATGTTATGAACGCTCAAGCTAGAAGCGGAAAAGGCGGAGTTAGTATCTTGTATAAAAAGTCGCTCTCATTTGCATCAAAACAAATAATATTACCAGAATGTAGCAGAATTGTTGGATTGAAATTATTCTCAGAAAACAGATTACCTATATTTATATTTGCAGTGTATATGCCCTTTGTAAACTATGACATTCAAGACTATATAGATTGCCTAGACCATATGCAAGGTCTGTTTAACAGATACACAGCTGAAGGTGTCGTCATCTTCGCAGGTGACATGAATGCTGACGTCACAATAGGACCTCTTCATGAAAATTCACGTGCACGGGAACTTAAACGGTTTCTAAACAAAAACAACATGTCACGAGTAGTATGCAAAGACAATTCTGCATACACCTTCAGACCAACGCTCCGAACCCTCGACTACTTCCTCAACGGGTCATGGCAGTTGGACCTATTTCAAACTTCTGATGTCATCTGTGACGAATGTTGTAGCGTCTCCGACCACCTCCCATTACGGACAGTGTTAAAAATACCGGTGACACATTTCGAAATAAGTGATGTCAATCTGATTGCTTGGAACAAATGCTCAGATAGTCAGCTAACAAACTATTCAGATTTGCTTGACGCATACCTAAAATGTTTAGATGTAACAAATCTTATCGCCGATGAAAATAATATTGAAATAATATACAAACATATAGTTAAATCGATCGAACGCGCATCTCATGCATTACCACAAAGCAAGTTTAATAAACATGCGAAACCATATTGGAATAACGAAGTAAAAGAAGCAATCAACGAAAAGCAAGGAAAGAACTTATATCGAATGGCAATATACGCACAAAAGGCAACGTGTATTTTGAACATTACAAAGGCTCTAAACGCATGTTTCGACAAACACAGAAACGCGCAATCGCATCATGCAACGAAAAGTTGTACAATGAACTTAATAACGCGGCTTCTTGCGACATGCGGCTCTTCTGGCGAATGATACGCCTTAAGCAAAACAAGGAAAAAGAAACGATAAATGAAATAGCATCAGGAAACAAAACAGCACGTAACCCTATAGACATTTCCACGGCGTTTGGCAGCTACTTCAAGAACGTGTTCACTCCTAAAAGTTCTCAAACTTTTAACACAGACTTCCATGCAGATCTAGACAATAGAGTGCAGACCTTCTTATACTCAGCTGACCGTAGCACTGATAACATTCTAGATCGTGACGTCACCCATGATGAAATAAATACTCTTTTTCGAAATCTCAAAACGCGTAAAGCGGGCGGCCATGACAGACTTGTCAATGAACATCTCATCTATGGAGGTCACACACTTTGTGTCTATGTGCAAAAGTTATTTACAATGATACTGACTGCATCTTACGTTCCTATAGACTGCAAAATGGGGATCATTATTCCTATTCATAAGCAAAATAAGCCAAAGAATGAGTGCAAAAGTTAAAGGCCTATATCTCTACTACCTGTCATTTACAAGGTATTTGAAAAACTTATACACGATCGACTCACGCGTTGGTCCAAAGTACATGGTAAAAAGTTTCCCAATCCACAACAGAACGCATATCAACGTAAACTGGGTTCGCTGACAGTGTCTTTTAGTCTACAAAAAACAATTGCATCAAATCAGGAATACGGCTCCCCGTCCCATGTGGCCATGCTTGACACTTCCGGTGCCTTCGACAACGTCCTTCACTCCGCACTATTTATTAAGTTACACGAGTACGGAATACGCGGACAGACACTACGCACGCTCATTAACTGCTACACAAACATTGAAAGCGTTGTTATTGCAAATGGCGTCCAGTCATCACCATTTCCGGTACTACAAGGTGTCCGCCAGGGTGGCGTACTGTCAACCTGGCTCTACCTCCTGTTTAACAAACTATTATGTGATCTGGAAGAATCTCCATATGGATCCTTTATTGGTGACTTGAAAACGGGAAATCCAACCCTAGCTGACGACTTAACTCTAGTTTCTACAAATAAATCGTGTCTGCAATCCCAAATAAACATCGTTACATCGTATGCCAATGAATGGGGATACAAACTTAACGAATCAAAATGTGCATATATTATCTTTGGCGGACGCAGGAATTACGTCGATTCTGTACTAATTAATGAAACTATTCTCAATTCGTCTGATAGCGCCACCCACGTCGGAATAGTTCTACATAAGTCAAACAAATGCAGTTATGCTGTTGACGCAAGAGTGCGAAAAGGGCGTGCATCCATATTTTCCCTGATGACCATCCATGACGCAAATTATGATGTCAACCCACTTATCATGTCGGATTTGGTCCAGAAGATTACAGTCCCATCTTTGCTATACGGGTCCGAGCTATGGTCGACTCTTACTGCAAACGACATTCTAAATCTGGAACGTGTATTAAGACTGGCTGCAAAGATGTGCCAAAACGTTTCATCACGAACACGCACTGACATGGCTTTGGGACTTCTCGGGTGGTACCCAGTGATTGCAAATGTCGACAAACGAAAGCTGATGTTCTTTCACAAGCTTTGCTGCATGAACGCTAACTACACAGCTAAGAAAATCTTCGACTACAGATGGAGTGTATTCATGTTACGTAACACCACTGGTCAACGCGGTGTTATACCGGATTTATACAATGTGCTGAGGAAGTATGATATGCTGAACTACCTGACCTCTTACAAAGAAACATTCTCGATGCCGAGCAAAACATCATGGAAACGCATTGCCAGCGCACGTGTTAGTGACTATCACAAGCAACAGTGGCTTATTCGTACCAGCGGAGACCCTGACTTTACTCGGTTTACAACGGTCCATCCACTTCCTAGAAGGGCGTCTATATGGGCCGCCGCCGACTCCCCGACTGAAGTACGCAACGCCACGGTCGTGATTCGTTTACTGACGGACACGCGGACAAACGCTCGATCGGTGTGCAGAAGATGCAATGTTGTTACAGACAATGTTTGTGATCACAGAATCAATTCGTGCATCTATTTCAACCAATCAAGGAACGAACTGATAAACAAACATCCCATAGTGTGCGCCGGGTCAGACGTTGATATTATATCACATATGTTTAGTGAACGAACGCTACATACACTTGACCACCATATGGAACAGACATATATAAATGATGTGTGCAAATACGTATCATCCGTGGAGAAATAGACTAAGATGTTACAATGTTACTATTGCAAACTGTATATTGACTAGATCACAGTCTAAAACTCTGAAAGACGTATCACCTTATAAATGCTTGTTTTTGCATTATGTTGATATGAAATATTCTTCACATTAAATACATGTTACATGTTTTACATGTTTGTTCGTAAATTGAATAAGCTTAACAATTTAACAATTCATATTTAGCTGATCTCATTAGCAACTAAATATTGTGCTCAGTTTTTGTTTGCTCTATAATAATGTAAAGCAATTTGTTTGTCAGGAACATATTTCCTCTTTTATTATTTCTATTTTTAATTTGGTAATTACAAATATTTTAATATTACTAATTAAATCATTATGGGAACTTAAACCATTCTTCCATATCAACATCAAACCACTTTAATTAAAGTGAGACGTATCACAAATACTATTTTCTTTTACATTGTTTTCAACGTAGATGTTTAACACCGCACAACCTTCACTTGTATTTCGTTTCGACAAGTGCGGGTATAAGTGCCTAACTCATCTAATATTATTTCTACAGTTATCATCCCCTGCCAAATCATCACCAATTTCAGTTATTCGGCAAATCTACCTTATCAACAACACCATTATTAACCTAAACTTCTCTACTCTAGCCTTTGCCTTTTTACGATAAACGAGTACTCTTTTTCCTATATTTCCTTTGCATAAAGTTTAATATTATATAAATGTTCTTACTTTTTTGTCACCAAATACTAGTATGATTGTGTTTGAGAGTGTGTAATAATGTTATAATTTGTTCATGGCATGTATGTGATATTGCATATATTAATTTATAATATTTCTATGACTGTTTATTATGTGTAACACTTGTACTATTTATATAATTTGTATTATTTATATAATTAATCACTGTAATGGTGGAAATAAAGAGAATATATATATATATATATATATATATATATATATATATATATATATATATATATATATATATATATATATATATATATATATATATATGTCGCAAAATATGAGCTCTACGTCTAGCTTTTATGATGTAAAAATGCTCGTCTTGTGCAAAAGTGACATTATAAATATTGATACGATATGGCATGATAGCAAAAATGAATTATTGTGTTAACTGTCTGGTCTTTGAAGTCGTATGACTTCTTAGAATATTGCCTTAGGCAATATTAAAAAATACCGCTATCCACTAACGTATAATCCTGATAGAGTTTAAAAAGTAGGTGTGTCGAAATTCAATATCACTGACTTTTCTCATTATAGCCCGCTTCACTGCAAAAATGTACGTTTATGCAAGAAGTGAACGAATAAGAACGCATGATGCCATTTCCGGTATGACGTCATTCTGACAAATATGTGGCATGATTTTTCAGTGAGATATCAATTAACTCTATGTTCGATGATTAATAAGCATAAAATGAATATATTTAAAATTTTGTTTTATTTCTGTCAATGTTTGACCGCACCATATTTCGCCTCGTGAAAATCTTAATTAATTTCATTCGTGGCTTAGACACTTGTGAAATACAATGTTCGGTGTTCGCTCTGAGATTGAAACATGAAGTCATCCTCTATGTATATATATACTATCTTGTTACATACGTTAAATAACCAAAGGCTATATGAACACCACTTGAATTGAATGGCAAATTTCATTACACACACAATTAATTATTTATGTCGGAATTGTGAAAATAAAATTTGGGGCTTTTATCAATTAATTACAGTTTGTAAATGAATCAAATATTTGATCGTTTTGCATTTATGCAAAATTATCTAAAGCCTTACGTTCCACCTATTTTGCTACAAAAAACACGTGCCAGCGCAAATCCAGGATAATTGGATGAAGAGAGCGTAGACCAATATGAATAGCCACAAATCGTTCCCCATGTATCGCCTACCAGTACTTCAACAATACCATCATAAAATCCGACACCGCCAACCAGACGAACATTTGTGATATCTGAAAAGATATTTAAATAAAAGAGGATTTATGACGTCCATCATTCTTATGCAACGTTAACATGGACTATATTAGAGGTTTCATTAAACGTTACAAATGTAATAAATCGCTCAAATACAATGTTCCTTATAAAATGAAAAGGAAGTTTGTTTAGACTCATAATATATTATATTTCTGTTATTTCGTTTTGAAAATATTTTCCAACTATATTTATTTATCTTATACTAACTCAAAGGTCCACAAGAATTCTGCGTAGGTATCCATGTTCCATTGTCAAGACACAAGTATGTGAAATCATATGTGTAAGTGCCGTTGCTACATATGCCGTGGTACTCTTGTCCTCTTATAGTCATGGCAACGCTGCTAAAGTCACCGTAGTAAAATTCAGCAGCTCTTGGACAAACTGTAATAAAAGTTAAGTACTCTTTGAAATACTCCAGCATTACATCAACATGTTATGCACCCAATATTCAGAGTACATATATACTACGTTAGTGTGCACTGTATTTCGTGACGGGACGCGTTAGAAATTCATTTTATTTTCTTGTTAGTCATCGAAAAAACCGGATGACGTCGGAACCGTTATAATAATTCCCGACATAATGATGCAATAAAAGAACAAACTTAAAATAATATAAAAATACAAGAATATACCCTTTATTAACCCTTTAATTATCAGTAAAGCTGTTTTCAAACCTGAGCATACGACAGCTACATCCTTATTATGTTCGCACTGTTCACCAGATATACTTGAGCAGTCGTCGATAGAAGTTTCTGATCCAGAGCAATCCAGTTGGTTGTAAAATATGGGGCCGGCTCCCGGTCCGTATGTTGTATCGTGGATGACTTGGATGGCACTTAGAAATAAAATAAAAAGCCTCCAGCTCACATCATTTAAATTTAGATTCAAAGTGTCAGTTGAGCCTGAAATTGGCTGTTTGTGTAATTTTTCATAATTAGCAAAACCTGATAATACAATGGAAGCTATCGTTTACCTAATGTATAGTGGCTAACGGGCGAGTCTCAATGAGAAACTCACAACACAACAGGACTACACACACAAATACCATTGACTTAAGAATAGTGTTATCAAATAATTAGGTTGCCGCCTTCAAAACAAGCGTGAGCATTTATTTTAAGAGAGATTAAGAGGAGTCTGGTATATAAATAATCCTTTGCAGGTATTTAATGAAAATATGTAATATGATAATATTGGTGTAATTACGATAGATCAGACGACAGCATTTGGCAGACCACTTGTGCATCGTTCATACCAAAACTGTCCCGACAGACCGTGCCCCAAATTCCGTTCACTCTTCTTTCGACACGTCCGTCAAGATTGCTGGTACCACCAGCTAGACGTATGTCAAGGCCGCTAAAGTCATCTAGGAAATAAATTGATGGTATATATAGTTCAAGTTCTTTGTAGAAGCTCCGAGGAAATGTCAATGGTCCTTTATGTTTTATCATTACCATATTTTGCTCCAATAAGAAGACAATGAGTGTTTGCAGTACGACGGTGCCCCAAGAGGTTTCTTGAATTTGCATCATCACCTTGATGGCCTCTACCAACATTTAAAGATTCATGAACAAAGCAAATAACATGTTAATTTATACCAATATCCAGTTAAAGAATTGACTGTCAACCTCTTCTGTTGCAATATGAACCTCGTGTGTTTCCGACAACTTTTTTTGCTTTCATTAGTTGTTCGGGATATCATAGATGGTCCAACAGACAATGATGTTTTGTAGGTTTCTATAGAACATCATTTTTGTCCGAAATGAATTAAATGACATGCAGAATCTCCGTTCATACTTAAATTCATTAACATAGCTTCAATATATTTATGCCAAGATCCAGTTAAATACTGGTATTCATGTTTTGCCCGTGATATAAACTGACGAAATCCAAAATTCAAATTGCTCAAATGTTCACATCTGGACTTTATTTTAATAATTTTCGTGAGATTGTATCATTTTTATCACCAAAGCTCATGTAACCTTTGATTTAACAATTCGTAAACAATTGTAACATTCTAGATATAAAAGAAATACCTGAAGAACATTACTTCGTTTAAATTTTGTTTTTTAAATGTTATGCGAAATACAAAGGCAAATGAAATTGCTCAGATGAACAAAATGAAACAAAGCATTCATGCCTACTTCCTACTTGAAATGTTTATATTGATGACATTATTATAATGGAAACGAGATATATAAAATCAATAACTGTATCTGTTTGCAGTTTGTATAATGTATGTACATTTCGCTTAAAAACTGAGTTCATTGAATTACAACCATCGATTGATTGAAAAGAATGCAATTTGCATGTGCATTGCATCGCAAAAAAAACAATGTTGTTTGACTTATATTACATTTGTAACTTTGAAACATGAAATGATATAGGAGTGTATGTAAATAACACGTATTTTTATAGGATGTGTTAACATCTAAGGCTAGTCAGTATTTCTTTTTGAACGCATTTAAAATAAAATGATTATTTAATATCTCGACAGTATAGGTAAGTTCTTAAATTACTCTTTTTCATAGCAATAATTATTCACACATTACTTACATTCTGTTTGTACCGATGTCTGTGTTTGGACAGCGCTGGTTACATAAGCAGCTGCAAATAATTGAGGTAAGATTTAATTACACGTTTGCGGCCTTTTGATACCCATGCATTATTGAACTTGAACCGTTTGCAAAAATAAAAACCACAAAAAGCACAAATATGTCAATTTTGTTTGAAGAAGGAAGTTTTGGAATGCCTTTAAACCAAATACATGAAATGATAATCACACCGTCGTAATGTTTACAACCTTTTGACCTAGCGGAAACAATTTATTGCGCACTTGGATATCTCTTACATTGGCAATTTGTATAAGCATTGTGTTTACATTATACGATCTTACAATGTTTTGTTGAATAACTTTGTCGCAATATATCGTTGTTATGCATGTATTGGTATGGCATGTTGGCTTACAACCACCGTGACTTGATGTATAACGCAGTATTTACGAGTGGTCGGCTAGTTTTGTAACTCCAAAGAATAAGATCAATTATTCATTATTATTTGTACAAACACATCATACATTCACATAGAAATATTGTTTAACTGTAAGCAACTATCAAAATGATTCAAACAGTTGTAAGTATTATTAACGACTATATTCCCGCCCTGTCTCATGAATGTTGGTGATAACTGAGATGTTGTCTTACCTAAGCAAACGAGAAGATGAAGTTCTATTCCTCCGCCCATAGACGTTTGTGGTCGACTCTGAAGCATACCAAGAAGAAGGTTCAACAACAAAAAATCAATGCAATTAACGAATTGTCAAAACAAACTTATGAAACGTATTAGAAGTTAAACAAGCCAGCATATCTAAGGCACGTATCAGCATTTTCTTATGATTTAAGGTGTCCGGTGGACAATCATGTATATATTGGATGCCTTTTGACCCCATACTTTTAAGTTTTATTAGAAAGGGTTGGATTTTTAAAACAAAATATGTAAGAGATGTACCGAAACACTGGCGTTTGAGTACTGAAGCTATTGCAAAATAAGTCATTTCATCATGTATATACTCATAATATGCAAGCAAAGTCATTTCAAATAATGTCAAAATGATATAGGGTCACCTGGCATAAATGTAGCTTTATAACCAATGGAGTGATTGAGTGACGGGCTTATTTATACATAAGATACCGTAACACACATCGAAAATTTCAACTACGACCAAACTCAGCATTCAGATCCCACAATGTCTAAAACATCGGACAATTTGAATTAAATAATTTAAATTAATCATTGTATCGTCATACCCCAAGACTAGTATTTGTGTAATAAATGGCGCCGCCATGATAAAATAATGTCATTACATATGTTCGATACAAAAATAAAAAGGAGTGAATGTAATTACTTTGGGCGTGACGTCACAAATGCAAAGCGTAAACACATTTGGGACCTAAATAGTGATGTGTTTATGTATTTACGATATGAACCATCAAAAAATAGTTATAAATTAAAAAAAAAGGAAACCTTGAATAACAACACATTCGTATGTACAGGGTATACAGAATGTTGAAAAGTCAAGTCTCTACATTCTTATCAAATATTGCTCTCCACGAGCCGTTTTCTAAACCACTGTGCGCAAAAGATGATATATACCAATGACCTTTATATAAACAGTTTATTTCTAAATTTTAATGTTATTAATTTGCCAAAAACCGGATATATAACCAAACAAACCATAATTAAGAATACAAATCAGTACAAGAAAGTAAACATATTAAACACAACCTTAATACACAGCTATTATTGTAATAACGTACGTCATTTATCTTTTATAATCCATTATTTCATTGCGGCATCATGCGCTACTGTTCAGAAAAGAGTAAGTCGAATAAAGCTATGGATATGAATCAGGAAGTACAAGTAATTGGATATATATAATTTCCTACGTTTGAGTAAAACGAATTAGAAGGACATTAATTTCCCTTGTTTATAATGAAATAACCACCAGGTGGCGATTGATAAGCACGAGAAATTCGTGCGAATATGAATGTAAAGGCATTCAGCTTTGGGGAACCGATCCGTTCACATCGATTCAATTGATTGTTAAATTTTACAAGAAAATGTTTGTGAAAGGTGTGTTACTATGCAATTTCATCATATGAATGATAAATATATTTTTAATTTGTCTTCAAAGAACAAAATCATGTAATATACATTTGTATAACTTGATAAAGTACGTATACATGAATCATAAAAATGATATGTTTTTCTATACATCTTTGTTAAGGAGCTTATGGGTGATGAGGCCCGACATCTAGTGGTACGAGACAAATCCTCTAAATCTGGATGACAAACGGGCAGAGGTTTCTGAGTTTTCCCCAGAAGGAGGGTTTTATCTCAGTTTTTCCTCGGCCAGTCGACCACGTCTCTAAGCTCCATTTTTGTCAGGCATGTTGTTACCAAGAAATATTTTGCTCATGTTGCTAGTTCATGCTGTATGTGTTAATCGGTTTCCCAAGTGCTTCACTCACTGTGACTTCCAAAATAATACCATTGAAAAGTATTGATTTTGTTGTTTTCTATAGGAGGTTATAGAATGGTATTCAGGGAAGTACTTATTTTACAACTTACCGCTCTGTTTATCTTGTAAAGTATGGGTCTATCCACTACTTGCACAGGTTGAGCAAACCGTCCCGTGACAAAGATTCGGAATTCATTTTCAAAGATATGAAATAACGTACTGACACAAAAGTGAGTGAGTGAGTGAGTGAGTGAGTGAGTGAGTGAGTGAGTGAGTGAGTGAGTGAGTGAGTGAGTGAGTGAGTGAGTGAGTGAGTGAGTGAGTGAGTGAGTGAGTGAGTGAGTGAGTGAGTGAGTGAGTGAGTGAGTGAGTGAGTGAGTGAGTGAGTGAGTGAGTGAGTGAGTGAGTGAGTGAGTGAGTGAGTGAGTGAGTGAGTGAGTGAGTGAGTGAGTGAGTGAGTGAGTGAGTGAGTGAGTGAGTGAGTGAGTGAGTGAGTGAGTGAGTGAGTGAGTGAGTGAGTGAGTGAGTGAGTGAGTGAGTGAGTGAGTGAGTGAGTGAGTGAGTGAGTGAGTGAGTGAGTGAGTGAGTGAGTGAGTGAGTGAGTGAGTGAGTGAGTGAGTGAGTGAGTGAGTGAGTGAGTGAGTGAGTGAGTGAGTGCAGACAGTCAACTGAGGACATTTATTAGAAATAACAGCAGCGACTGAGGACATTTCGGTCAAGTGAGAACGTCCTCATTTGACAAAAAAATAAATTTCTCTTAAAATACTCGTTTTGGGCTGAAACATAAAAATAAATAATAAAAAAATATTGGGCCTTAGTCGGAGGTGTCAAGGTTGAGTGTGTCGGTCGAGTGTGTCGATTACGAAATTCGCCATATTTTGTGTTTCGCACTCGATGCCTCATTTGACGGTCAACACCAGACGTAGTTCTGGCTTCCATAACTTTAATGTTGATATTTTTTTTTTTTGATATAACGTGTTCGCTGAAGTTCTTTAGCTACACCAGACAGAATCGTAAGCAATGTTGATTTACGTATATTCTGTGTTATAAGTTGTATCTGTTCATTCAAATCATGTGTGATTATGTTGCAGTTAATACGAAAACAGTACAATAGTGATTATGTAAGCAACGGATTTTTAATTATTCGTGATAAATAACATATGTCATCTATTTTCGCGACCATTCTTGTAAAAATTTACTAGGAAATTTTAGGACTGCGATTTCTGTAATGTCTTCAACATTTTAAAGATGTAAACTTTACATTCTGCTTTTAAGATTCACATGTTAATGATGTACATAATGTATATAAATATCCAACGAATAATTATGAGTTTGCTGTGGGTTTTTTTCATTTCATACCGTCAAAACATAACAATATATATACATGAAGGGCACCTGCAAGGCTGGGATTCACAGTTTAACAACAATTGGAACACCTCGGGGATGCCGAGTTGTTACGATTGTATTTATGAGGTATATCTCGAAGCGTGCTGGAGATGGCCGAGTTGTAAGGATTTGCATAATTGATGTCTGTGTAAGTCATGTTTCATTTTATTGAAAAGGTACATCCTGGGTTTTAATGCATTTTAATACTTGTTTTGAGCAAAATATCTTTGCACTTACATGGTAAAAAATGAATATAAACCTTAATTACCTATTTCAAACATAAAATACTTCTCTAAATACAATTTCAAAATTATCAAAACCCCCCTTTTTTTGCACAAACCCGTTTAGACGTTAGGGATTAGAAGAAACCCGTATAACACGTCTATTATTTTAGACTAGTATGGGGGTATATTGGGGAGATGGGCCTTACCTCATATATATACCTTGGGTGTGGGAGCATGGGCATTAGCAATTGTTCTCTCAGGGCCCAGATTCTACTTAGAATTTGCTGGACTGAAAGTCAAAGTCCCCTCTATTCCCAGGACTGGGTTGGGGGGGGGGGGTGCTGTTGACTGGTGTATAATATGCTGTCCATGCTTTTTTAATGATGTTTAGCCAAAACGTCACTAAAAAATCCAGGAATCATACAACAGAGGGCCCTTCACAATAATTAAGTGAATCTTGAGGAGTACCAAGGATGCACAGACAGTTTTAAAAGGGAATCTCCAGTATTTAATGGTAATTAGGACCTTAGGTTTTCTGTATCACTTATTCAATTCACTCAAGACATATCTCTTTATATCCATTTATTTTCTGTATTACAAATTCAAAATGAGAATGCTTTTTTCTATTTCATTCATAAACATGCTTATTTTTGATTTTATAATCAATGAATTTTTCAAATCTTGCCATATTTTTCTATATTGGCTCACCTAATTTACATTCTACCAAAATGGTGTTTATTTTATGATTCCGATGAATAAATGCAGGGCGCTAAACAAATATTTTATCAGTTGACCCACAGGATCACCTACTCCAACAAATTGGTGACCTTTTCGCAAAAAAACAAATTTAATTTATTGTTTTAAAATAAACTAAGAATCACTCTACAGTCTTTTAAAAGCCTTTCCACATCAAGCTTTTATTTCTATGTGGGAAATGGCTCTGGAGCATCGCTTACAAATCACCACATTGCGAAAGATTAATGACATAATTCACATCGCAAAAATGTGTTGCAGAATTCTCGGTCATACTAAAACTCGACAAACAGAACCGGCCCTCAGGTTTGAAGATCTCATTACATTTCCATACTTTAGAAACAGAAATAAAGTTTGCTGTTGTTATTTGCCAGGTGATGAAGCGTAATGGCAGCCCAAAGAAGATGCAGCAGACAGAACAGATGTTCCATATATCCCAAACGACTGATTGCCCCACAACCTAAGTATGGACATTGCAATTTGTGCAGGTATTTTATTAATTATACAGTAAGCTCACAGTAAGCTCAATTTCCTCATGGTTTTTCATGTCAACTTGTAATCTCTTTCAGTAAAAACATCTTAATATGGGCCAAGGAAACAAATAAATAAATTAGGTGCTTGGATTAAGTCTGATCGTCTGTGTGTCCATCATATGAGTTTTGTACTCGCAAACCTCTAGTGCTCTTAATTACGAAAGTATTTCACCTAGTGTCATGAAGCCTTAGAAAAATGTTGTGCAGGTGAAAATGTTTTCCATCTGCACAGAGTATGACCAGAGTTAAGGACCTGAAATTAGCAAATACTGGCATGTTTTGAAGTGTGTGTCGCTTACACCTGTAAAAGCTATTCCTTCTGAAGTCATTTATCTTTGGGGGACAATTTATAACAGTAGCAGTTAAAACGTTTGCAGATCTATATAAAATCTAAGCATGATTTATGCAGCACCAGTCAATTGAAACCACGCCCCCCCCTCCCCCTCAGGGCCAAAGTTCCCCCCAGGTCCGGGGGTATACAAGGGAAAGCGGGGGAAATGGGCCGTGTTTTTACCTTTCAGGTAGACCCGCAGTGTCGAGTGAATGCAGTGGTTTTGTTTTGGTGGAAAATAGCGGAGAATGGGCCTTACTTAGTTATCCTGGGGTCTGGGGCCATTTTTGCAGGGATTTTACCAGCAGTCAGGGTTAGACACTAACATTTTTCACAAGGTAGTCCCTCGGACTACTGGATCCGAAATCTGGATAGTACAGCAAATATTCTGGTAGTCCAAAAAAATGCAAGCCTGCAACGGATTCCTTCAGTGTTTTGTGAGACATAGCCTTCTTAGAACATTGTCAGTATAACCCTTTGATTGGTCATGATTTTTATCTGTCTCAATCTTAAAATTTCCACATTCTTCAAAACAATATTTGGTTTTTAAATTTAATTCTTAAACCTAAAAAAATGCTGAAAATCATGCTAAAATACCTCAGATTAAAAATCTAAAAACCATGCTTAAATACCCCATAATCTGTCACTTTCAGGAAAATGTTGCAATAAATCACTTGACACTAAAACACATCGACTGAGATCGTTACTAAGTTATGGCACAAATGACAGACATCCTACTAATAAGCATACTATTCAGTATTCTTTGTTAATCTAAACGACATATCATATAATGCTTAAAAAAACATGATGAAATAATTTCCGAAAGTGTTATTAATTATTTTTTATATGGGAGTAAGATAACAATTAACATGACCCTGCCTGTCAGTCAAACTAGCTGATCAATACCCGACTTACCAATCAGTGTCCAGATTAGGCAGGGCTTATCAGTTGCCGTTGCTATCCGCCTTGACCTCTGACAATCGTCACATATCAACAGTTTACGCTGTTATATATATTTAACACAAATTATGTCTCATAACTGAGTGATAGTAAAGACAGTTTAAGAAATCCGAAATACTGACATTTTCCCTTAATGCTGCTAAAATTATAATTGATAACAAGTAGACTAATTCAATTCTCAAAATATCTTAATGTAAACGTACATAATATACGTATATTTCCGTTTTAATAGCCTTAAAATAAGAAATATCATTATGAGAATTAGTGTACAATATTGATGATATCTTGCAATTTAGTTTGTTTTGAAATTTGTCTCCTTATTGTGCGATAGGTTTTAAATCCGAAGCATATACATTTGCTTGTAAGTTTGTTTGACATATTAGTGAAAAAGACACCTCAGTTTATGTGAGTTACATTTTTTATTAAATCTAATTAAATATCTGATATATAGCCTAATGTCACAAAAAGTATATACGTATAGATAAAACAAAATCATATTTTTAAATGACGCAAATCAAAATAAAAACCTTCGCATTTATAATGACTAGGGTCGTTTCAAAATTACTATGCTGATTGTTAGAACAGTTTTGCATTTCATTTAATACGGAAATTTATTCATTGAGAGAAACAATAAGGTAGTTATATCAATAATGATAATAATGCATTACACTTGTATAAAACAGGTGATTCTGAATCGAGAAAGGACGAAAAACAGCGAAATCCATTGAGTTTTGACAATGGATCTATACAAACATCTTTTTTTGTTGATTTTCGGATAGGAAATTAATACATGTTTTGTTTCCCTTTATTTGAGTTTTAATATAGAGACTGTTATTGTACTGTAACAAAATTCCGATGTTATTTGGAAACAAATTATTTTAAAGTCTAGACATTTTTCTACCTGAATTATACATTGCATACAATTAATAATAATGAACTTATTTAATGTTATACTTGCTTTTATTGCTATGTTTTACAATGTCGCATGCATTTCTTATCTGATTCTCATTGATAACTTTTGTACTATTATCGTCTGCTTCTGGGTAATTGTCGGAGGTCCCTAATTAAGAGGTCATGTGACACTGTAGGTGTAGCGTTATCGCTATCGGTGTGGTGTCAATTGTTTTTGGCCCTAGCTTCAATGTATAAAATGTTACGACATTTTGGCGCGAAAATTAACGCACAAAATTCTGTCGTCGTCTGCACTTACACTGCATTATACCTGTTTTGGCAGTATGATTAATTTATCAGATGCTCTTCTAAAAGCCAGTTTAAAAGATTTCATAAGCCAGGCATAATGTTCCTTCTATTTGCTTTATATAAACACCGACATTTGGCAATACTCTTAACCATAATGACCATGACGTATTTTCAGAAAATCTAAAAATAGTAACAACCGTCAAGTGTTTGTCTACATCGTATCTTTCATTGTTTTTTACTGAAAATGCAAGGGATTTAGAAATTCTGCCACTTGGACCAAAATCTACCTCGCTGACATTGGCAGAGGTGCACATGTCTGACGATTAAAACACACCATAGAGTGCGAAAATGGTTTTTCCCTTTCTAAATAAAGACATTATACTGACTGGTTTAAACATTGATCAAAGGCTATAAGAAATGCGCGTGAAATTTGGTTAACAGTCCACGTTGTCCGGAACTGCTCGGCCATCTTCGGTAAGCTTTACGATGAATGTTTACCGGTGATAATCGGCTTCTTGACATCACGTTTGACGCAAGTTTAAGCGTAATAAAGATTTTATGCTCAATTAACTGATGTGATATTTACTTTCTTCTAGTAGTCCGACAGACTATTGACTTAAAATGTCTTGTAGTCTGACCAAAAATCTGGTAGTCTCGGACTACCGTTAGTGTCAAACCCTGGCAGTTTGTCCCAGCAGGCTGGTGATTTTACCCAGGATTGGCTTGACCGAAAGTCAAAATCCCCTCTATTTCCCGAACCTAGGGGGCTGTGGTTACAATGGACTGGTGCATTAATCCTCTTTTTTTAGGAGAATGACAAGGGCAAAATGTGAAATTTGTATGTTGTTAATGTAAGATGTTAAATAAGTTTATATTTTCTTGCATTTTTAAGGGACTCGTTCGTGTTTTTGGACCATATGCATATATTAACAGAATCCGGATTAAGTTTGCAAATCCGGAATCTTTGCAAACTTATTTTCTTTGTTTTTCACCCAATGTTTTTTATTTTTGTATTTTTAAAATGTGTTAGGTAATACTAATAAGAAATATTTTTTGTTTCCTGAAATTTAATTTAGAAATATGTTTTTTTCTGCATTTAAAGTAAATTTTCCAATGGGATTCCAATTGGAAAAAGGCCTTCCCATTGGAAAATGGTTTTTCCAATTGGAAAATCAGCCCAACATTTTTTGTTGGAAAATTCTCCCACATTTTCAAAAAAGGAATTAGTGATAAATAACAATCATTATCATTAATGGTTAAAATATTATCTAGAAAAAGTGCGTTTATAGTACTTTTTATCATTTTTTGTAAAATAAAATCCCGTCGACCAATTTTTCCAATTGGATATTTCCCACAATTCAATATGGGAAAAGTCAGGAAATTGGAAAACTCCAATTGGAACATTGTCCCATTGGAATCTTCCAATTGGTAACATTGGCAATTGGCTTAATCCAATTGGAGGTTCTGGCAATAAATTTTAATGGGAAAATATTTCAACTTTCCTAAATCTCTTAAAAGAATACCTATTTATTT
Source organism: Mya arenaria (assembly GCF_026914265.1). NCBI lineage: Eukaryota > Metazoa > Mollusca > Bivalvia > Myida > Myidae > Mya > Mya arenaria. The sequence continues at coordinate 64,163,210 of NC_069133.1, read as the reverse complement.
ATTAGGAATATATTTGAAGTTTTGTTTTATTGTTTACCTGTGTCCTGACATTGTATCCATCCAATTCCAAGCTAATACTTCTGTGCCGATATCTTAGCGATAAGATTTAAGCATCTTTTAATGAATTTGAATGCAATAAATCATATCAAAAATTACCTGAAGTATTTTTACTCAACCAGTGACACAAATTCCAATTTTTAAATATCTTTACACTAGTTTCATCTCCTCAGACGCCATTTTTAATCGATTAAGTTGTGGTTACAAACGACTAAGAACTTATTCATTTTGGGGCCAAAGCTATACTCAGTTTTACGCTTAAAAATGTTATTTCGGTTGCCAGTACCTTTACGCAAAAAATGTACCATTTTCTTGATTTTTAATGAAGATGTAATTAATTGATGGAAATCCATATGAAATGTTTTACCTAAGATAATAGTTTATTTCATACACACTGTTCTGCAGGGGGGGGGGGGCAGGACCTTTCAACCCGAAGAGGCTTTTCAACCCTTCTAAAAAAGAACACTTTTCAGTTTTCAACCCTTAGACTTTTCAACCCCTATTTCAAAGACTTTTCAACCCCTACCTGTTTGGACTTTTTAACTCCTATATCAAAGACTTTTCAACCCCTAGTTGAATTATTTTAATAACCATATTAAAGACTTTTTAACTCCTAAACCAAAGACTTTCCAACCCCTATTATTTGGTTTTGAGCTGGTCCAAGCTAAACACCATTAAAAATGCTGGAAGGCATTTTAGAATGTTAACATGCATCATGTGCCCATGAAATGCCTTCCTCAAACAGTAATACTAGTATATGTTTTAGAAAAAAATATCGAACTGTACAAAAATATAAGGCTGGTGAATTTTGCATTACAAAATAAACGCTATTGGTAATTAATGCCATGGTGTCACTTTACTACATACCCGGTAGTAGTATATAAGCCAGTCATCCTACAAGATAGCAGTGAAACAAAAATACACATATGATGATTACTTGTAAATCATCTTGTATGTGTGGAAAAAATTGAACTTATTATCTAGCTTATTGTAAAAACACTTTGTCATTCTTAAAGGGACTCGTACCTCATTGGCACCAAATTATCATTTTCCAGGTAATGTGTCTGAAATAATTAGTTAACTCTTTGATACTGAAATTGCAGAACAAAATACAATGAAAGTATGAAAATAAAGTCTTGTTTTAATCAGGGGTGAACCTACGCTTCCCAGCAAGCAAGGCTAAATGGGTCCCATATGGGCTGAATCTGGGCAAAAAGCCCATATGGGGCCCATATAGGACCCATATGGTTGAGAATGCCCAGATGGGACCCATATAGCTGCTCATCTATATCCATTTGATACACAAAGGGAAACGAAGATCATTGTTATATGAAAATATGTAAACATCGATACTATGTGAAAAAAATTCATTATTTCATGAATCGGCTTCACATCTTTTGCCATGATATGCCCCAGATAGGTCCCATATGGGTCCCATATACTCGGCATTATCATTATAGTAGGGCAGTGTTAGATGGTAAGGCACGATGTTGTGGCGATGATACATAAATACACAAGGAACAGATATTTTTCCGTATTTTCATTTTTTTTATTACTTCTTAAATATAAACCTTTTGCAATTGTGTTTTTAGTAGCAATTTTGTCACAAATAAAAAAAAATATGCGGAAAATTTGTCACGTGACATTTTATCGACGCGCGGATGACGAACGTATTGAGCGAAAAAACAATGGTTAAATCCATCTTTAAAGAAAAGGTAAAGGTTCTTATATTTAACTTTTAAAGCAACTTGTATTTATATTTATAGTAATTTGATTTTAAACAAGTGAATTACTGATGACTTTCATGTAGAAGTAATGTTTGTGCTACGATTTTGTATTTTGTCATATAATTTCGCGATAATATGTAAATTATAAAGTAAAGGCATTCGGGATGGCAGATGCCAAAACAAAACAAAACTAAAAAAACAACAACAGCAAATTAATGATTCATGCAGCTGTGGGGAACCTATTTACATATAGACCTCCAAAGAGACTTTAACATATTCTTTTCTCTTGAATGGATTCTGATAATCATTAATCTTTTATCCAATTTAAAAGTGCACCAAGGATCGAGGCTGTACGAGGATATGAGCCAGAGTGAACAGCCTGCCACTGCTGCTAATGGTGATGATGAGGATGATGGCCATGTTACAGCCAAGACCAACTGCCCCCCCCCCCATCATTCCAGCTACCCGTTCATTATTCGATGCTCGGCAGAGCAGAATCCAAGAAGGTAAATAGAAAATTTTAATGAATGTAAAATGGTTTTCATAAATGAACCTTGCATCTTTTTATTATTATAAACATTAACAAACAGCCAATCACATTATTGGTTTAATGGTTCACTGTATATCACCTGAAGTGTCTTGTTTATATATTTATTTTTGACAGAATGTTATTTGTTCCAGATCGGGACACCTGGATCTTTGTGATTTTGGAAAAGCAGCAGGAGCAATTGTGACAGCATATGCAGCTCCTGCGTCTTATCCTGGCGAGAGGTTCAGCACAAGATGCAGTTCCGAGTGAGTTGCCAGAGGGGATATCTTTTCCCCTCAAAACTGTGGTGGATTTGGCAGCCTTCAAAAAGTGAAAGTCACAAGTGAATGCTGCAACATCCGTTGTAAGTTTCCCAAACATAGTGGACTGATTTTTTTATGAGGTGTCTTTATATTTAAAAATGCTTAAATTGAGCTTTAAAATTACATTTTGAAGTGACATTATTCATTCAAGTTTGTTTTTGAAGCGTTATCTGATATTATCAATATAAGGGCAGGCGCACAAACTGAGCCAGTATAGGGGGCGCTGACAGTGCTTCAAATTTTAATATTTAATTGTACCATATTGAGTGTGATACTATGGTTCTGCTTGAAAGTTTTTGCTGTTTTGCATTTTTATGTGGATTAACAGGCATTTTCATGCACAACTTTTTGTTCAAGGTAAAACACTTGGCAGAATATGGTGGGAGTGACACAGTGGACACGGTTTCCCGGATAATGAAGACGGAGTTGACAACAAATCTGGCCCGCCAATACAACCTAAAGGGAACCAAACAAAAAAAGAAACTGGACAGACTCGACTTGACATCTTTTTCAGTAGGTGGTTTTGTTGTTGCATATATTAAGGTGTGCTAAATGAAACTACCTATGCTGTGCATTTACATCAATGGATTTAAAAAAAAAGTTTAACTGAGTATTATTGTTAACAAATGACAAAAAATTTAAGATACCTATCTAAATTTATCTGCCTAGCTAAAATTACCATATATAGTTGACGATAAAATGCTGCTTGTTTATTACTAAACATTTGATAATCACTTTGATGAAATAACTGTCTCAGATATATATCTATCCACTTACACTATTTACAGGATGTCTACAATTGAACCAAGCAACACGCTTTAGAACCGCAAGGAAATGGAGGGGGCCATTTAGAAGTGGCTTTCCCAGTCTTGAGGTAGTGAGGTTGGCCGCAAAGACCGAGCAAGGGTCACCCCGATGCTTCCTGAGTAGAATGTTGACTTACTTACTTACTATAAAAATTCTGATTTACGACTCAGATTTAAACCAACATAAATTGTCAGAATATTTTTCAATTTGATTATGTACAATATGTATGCTTCTATTGTTTTATCATAAACGCATCAATTTCGTTTGACATGTTATGAAGTTTGTATGCAAAATGTATCACAATAATGTAATATTGAGATATCTCATACTTTTTCCCCAAATTTTCATATCGTTAAGGGTTGCAAGAATAACATTTCTTATCTATATTTATAGGCAAATCCATGTTGCTTTTATTTTTTTGTATAAACATAAGACAAACTGTCCGTGACAAATAAGAGACCCATCAGCAAGACATATATGTTTAGTTCACATTTGGATGATTGTTCTAAAGAAGACTCTTAATAAGCGAAACCTGTTGGCATTGAATAATTACCATAATATCTCGGAATGATGTCGGTTTTTGTTTTACTATAATATTTTCTTATCCTGGGTACACCATTTTAAACTTTGATACACTCACAATAAACTTATTTTAAGATGAAGTAAGAAATTTTGGCTGAATGAAATAAGCTACTTAAGGGTGTTACGCTTGAGAACTTTCGAGAAATTGGGGCCAGATGACCTTAATTATATCAACCCCATTTATTTCCCTGGCGATAACAGTGATCCCAGATTTGTACATGGTAGATACATTTTTTAACCTATGGATTGAGTGTGTATATATTAATTAATCCTTCCTGATATACAACAATAAATCAAGTCTAAATAATATAATTTTATTATGTAAATATTTGTTATAACTTATATGCTGTTGCTCTACTTTTGTTTCATATGTATTTTGTAATGTAACTCAACAAACATGGAAGAAATAAGGATATATATATATATATATATATATATATATATGTTTTAACATTCAGTCAGTTCACTAGTCAGTATTACAAGATTACAAGGTGCATTAATTGTGTTAGTCAATAGCTCTGGTTTGTGTTTATTTTTTTCTCCTTTTCAATTCTTTTTTTATTATACATGTATGATTATTGTGATTGAATCCAATGTGCCAATTAACTTGAAACTGTTATTTTATTTCTGGTTTGAAACGCTGTTTTATGTCTAAGCAATATTGTTATACTTGAATGTGTAGATGCACTCCATGCTCTGTTTATTAGAATTGTGCGTCTTTCGATGTGTGTATTATTTTTTAAACACATTCGTTATAGCATTCGTTATAGCATTCGGAGCTCCTTGGCCATTTTTATTGAAAACAACCTCGGATGTATGCCGGTACATCTGTTGAAGTAGTTTGTAAATATTTAATTATATCATTAATTAAATGTAGGGTTTTAGAGTTGTATTTATTGATCTAAGTTTAAATTGATTGCCAGTGAAGTGTATTATTGCAAACATAATTAAGATTCCCAAGAGTTAAGTCATAAAGTGTAACTGCTAAAAAAATTACTACGCGATCTACTTGCAGTGGACTTAAACGTACCGTTTTTTGAGTATGTAAACCGTCCAAATACATCAGGTTGTTTTTGATAAAATTGCCGAGGAGCTCCGAATGTCGTTAAAGCCTTTAAAAAGTGTTTTTTACATGTAATTTTTGACACACTTTTTCAGTTTGACAGCTTTAACAGACAGATACAATCAATAAAACAAAGTTTTCACTTATTATTAAGTTATTAATCAAATTACCATATACATGTACTAGGATCTTTTTAGCTTGGTATAGTCAAACCAAACTGAAAAAAATGTGTCATAATTTCAGTCACATTTTTCTTGTGTGCCACTTTTTTATTGCCTGTATTACTCAAAATCTTAATATTGTCAGTATGTAATTTTTGTTGACTTTTTTAGTGTTCATCTTGTTTTACATTTCAAATGTTTTCATGTTAATAAACTTAATAAGATTATTGCTATCTTTGTTGTGTAATGAAATATTATGTTGACATTATGTCATTTGTACTTCTCAACATAGCTGTTTGTCTAGATAACCAATGAAAGGATAGTAATGCAATAGGTGATCACTCAAGATCAAATATTTTAGGTAATTGGAATAAATATATTATAACATGCAATAACAAAAGTAACGGTTTACCCCAAATTAATTGCTTAGATAGGGCATATAGAGCCCACAAATACCATGTTGGACCCATATGGGTCCCATATCAAGCCTTTTTCAAAAACCGATGTGGGGCCCATATGGGTCCTATACCGTGCCGTGTTCCAAAACCCATGTGGGACCCATATGGGTCCCACATTCAGCCCATATGGGTTGCCCATATGGGACCCACATGGAGCCCTGTTGCAAAACCCATGTGGGGCCCAGATGGGTAGCCCATATGGGACCCATATGGTAACCCATGTGGGACCAATATGGGTCCCATATATTTTGCTGGCTGGGTTGTTATGTCAAGGACAAATAAATAGCATAACCACTCAGCAAAAGGGACTCATACATAATTTATGGACATTTTGATCATGCATGCCTTGGAAGCAACACCTTTATTTCGTATTTAAAACAAATCTGCTAAAGAACCACATTTTACATACTACGAGCTATAACTTATACAATAAACTCATACCTGGTTGAGCCTTTTTGAGGTAGAACATGCACCCAAAATGCCAACAAGTACATATGCATGCATAAATATTGAAGCAATGGTTAACATCGTCGCTTAAGTATATCCCTCACGCATCAAAATTAATTTTGCAATTGCACTAGTGGCCAGAAGGAGGGGTGGGGGTGTGTGACCCCCCCCCCCACCACAACGTACCAATGTCGTCCAAGTTAACTTTTCGTTTCGAGGTAAGGGATACAGGGTAATCCAGAAGAACTGGAAAAAACAGGACAACCTTTTAGGTTGTGAAATTGCGAAAATTTGTTTAATTATTTTTTGTTTAGTGACACTGTTATTCAAAATCAATACAAACACATATATAACAAACATCAATTGTGACTGATAAACCTTTAACTACATACTAAATAATGCATTTATTGAAAATATTTATTACTGATAACAAGATTGTAACCGTGTTTTTAATAGCAGAAAGCGCAAAAAATATGATTGGTAAATGCTAAAAGATTTATTGTGGTCTACTATAGTCTCATAAGGTAGAAATACCGTGTGTAATGCTCATTTCTTTCAAATCTAACTCGATATCCTTCATAAGAACCTTTTTTTCGACATTTATTCATCCTTTTAGGAATATTAAAACAATATTATTAATTGTGGTAAACCTTATCTGTGAGTACTTAAGAGTGCATCTTTATTACTCGAGTGAATGTACCTTCAAACCGGTTTAACACAAACATGTCACAGTAATCAATACCATCTGCGTTAAGATGTCGGGGATGTGTTAGACGAATGATTTTGTTTTATGGAGCTTTGAAGAGCGATGAATGGCACTAAAGTGGTGCCAAATTGATATTTCAAACACCCATTGGTAAGTCATTTATTTTTTCCATTTAATTTTTTGTCTTGATTTTTGAATATATCTAGTCAAGAAGTAGGACATCTCGTAAAGAACGTTCACTTGAAACTTGCCTCTTCTTATCCACACTTCGACAGGGAGTGGGGATACTCTGCCTAAATAGCCGTCAACGAGTATTTTAAGAAATATCAAAATAATAAAAAATGGTGTCCCAGTGGTTGCACCAGTCAATTGTAACCACGCCCCCCCCCCCCATAGTCGACCTAAATGACCGTCAATGAGTCTTTTGACGATTTTTATAAGCCCGAAGGGTCGTATTATGTTATGGCCTCCATCGTCTGTCCCTCCGTCTGTCTGTCCGTTAGCAATTCCGTGTCCCGGCCATAACTTGGTAACTAATAAAGCGATTTTCAAATAACTTTATACAAATCATCACTACATTAAAAGGATGTGTCACGCGCAATTTCCAGGTCCATACCTCAAAGACTAGAATCACCAATGGGGGGCGTTAGCAATTCTGTGTCCGGGCCACATCTTTGTTACTCGTCCGTTAGCAATTTCGTGTCCGGGCCATAACTTGGTAACTAATAAAGCGATTTTCAAATAACTTAATACAAATCATCACTACATTAAAAGGATGTGTCGCGCGCAATTTCCAGGTCCATATCTCAAAGACTAGAATCACCATGGGGGTGCGTTAGCAATTCCGTGTCCGGGCCACAACTTTGTCACTAATAAAGTCATTTTCAAATAACTTTATACAAAGCATCATTACATTAAAAGGATGTGTCGCGCGCAATTTCCAGGTCCAAACACTAGAATCACCATGGGGGGGCGTTAGCAATTCTGTGTCCGGGCCACATCTTTGTTACTAATAAAGTGATTTTCAAATAACTTCATACAAATCATCACTACATTAAAAGGATGTGCCACATGCAATTTCCAGGTCCATACCTCAAAGTCTAGAATCACCGTGGGGGGGACGTTAGCAATTCCATGTCCAGGCCATAACTCAAAGACTAGAATCACCAATGGGGGGGCGTTAGCAATTCTGTGTCCGGGCCACATCTTTGTTACTCGTCCGTTAGCAATTCCGTGTCCGGGCCATAACTTGGTAACTAATAAAGCGATTTTCAAATAACTTTATACAAATCATCACTACATTAAAAGTTTGTGTCACGCGCAATTTCCAGGTCCATACCTCAAAGACTAGAATCACCATGGGGGGGGGCGTTAGCAATTCTGTTTCCGGGCCACATCTTTGTTACTAGTCCGTTAGCAATTCCGTTTCCGGGCCATAACTCAATGGTAACTAATAAAGCGATTTTCAAATAACTTTATACAAATCATCACTACATTAAAAGGACCTGAAGCCGAATCTTCTTCGGGCGTATAATGCTCCGTTTCGTGGTGCTCTTGTTAGACTATGGCAGTTACAGGGATACACATGAAATGTCAAAATAATAAAAAAGTATCCCTAATCGCTAATTATTGTAGCTACCTCCCCCCCCCAGTCTAAAATTATAGACGTGTAATACAGGATTCTTCCAATCCTTACTGTAACGTCTAAACGCGTTTGTGCAAAAATTGGGGGTGTTGATATATTGAAATTGTATTAAGTGAAGTATTTTATGGTTTAAATTGATCATAAAGGTTTATATTCATATTTTACCATGTAAGTGAAAAGTTATTTTGCATTAAAACACATTATTTACCTTTCCAATAAAACGAAAGTTGACTGACACAGACAACAATTATGCCAAGCGGAACAACTCAACCCAATCGTAATAACTCGGCCACCACTGACGAGCTTCTAGATAGACCTCGTAAATACAATCGTGACAACTCAGCCATGGCCGAAATGTTCCAATTGTTTAAAAATTGTGCCCTGAAGCCTTGCAGGTGCCCTTCATGTATATATCGCTATGTTTTGACAGCAAGAAATGAAAAAAACAGGTCAAACTCATAATAATTCGTAGGATATGACATTTTTATGTATGTAACTGATATAAAATAACATAATCTGGTAATATTTCTTGTTTTATGATATTTTTGAGATGTTAAATGCTTTAACCCGGAATCCCGATCGGAAAAACTACCCACTGTTGATACTAAACAATTTGTACGTGAAGGATTTGCCATATGTATCAAAAAACGTAAAAAAATCCGTAAACGTACAATTCTTTGGACTACCCCCCCCCCCCTGATTCGGGGAGAGCCGTGGAAATGGGGCCGTGTTTTAACCTTTCAGGTGGCCCCGCAGTGCCGGGTGAATATGTTTTTGTCTTTGTGCAAAATATAGCAGGGAATTTGCCTAACCTAGGCTCCCTGGGGTGCGGGAGCATTTGGTGGGGATTTGACCATTGAACAGTCCGTGCCCGCAGGGCGAAGATTTAGCTGGGTTGGCTGGACCGAAAGTAAAAGTCCCGGCTATTCCCCGGACCTTGAGGGGGGGGCATGGTTACAATGGACTGGTGCATTATTGTAGCAAGGGGGGATAGAGATGGCGCATTTCCCACTAAAATTGTGTAAGAATTTACTTATTTAATAATTTAATATAGTTGACTAATTTGTAAAGAGTATTAAACTAGTTCAAAATGAGCTATTTCAGACAAAGTTTCTGCTATCCCCCACACCTAAAACAAGGAAAGCTGTTTTATTTTTTGGTAGGCATATGACTTGTAATAACAGCATAGAGGAACAACGTTTAAGTGATATCTTTACTAAGCTTTTAAGGTTTTTTAAACTGCATGTATATTTAAAGGTAGAATACCCCTGATGGGCATCATTTCAAACTATGATCAGCTTGATAATTCTTATTATTATGTGTATCATTTCCTGGTTTTAAAATTTAGAAGAATTTTACTGTCAAATCAACAAATATAATCAAACTGTACTTAAATAGTAATTATAATTTTAACACAATGTTTTGACAGCATAAAAAATGGGTCCTTGTGAATGTCATTTTACAGCGAAATCAACAAGTTCAAAAAATACTCATGACCTGTTCCTTATCAATATGAAATATCTTTAACCTTTTTGGAACATTATGCAAAAAAAACCAGTATGTTTTACCTTCGGTATAAGAAAATAAATATTTTTTAATAAAACTACTGTTAAAAAATGTAAGCTAATGAAATGGAAAATAAAAAGATGCTTCTGGGTTGCTTTGAAGTTGAACTGCTCACATGAACCCACAAAAGATGTGTAAGGATGTGCTTAACAATCAAGGATAAAGCATTAAAATGAAGCATTTCAAGTGGAGGTTTTCATTAGGGTAGTGCTACCTTAAACACACACTTTACAATTATTTTTTTCTCTTTTTTAATCTATTTTCTTTAAACAATGGACTATACAAACAGTAGGGTCAGTCCCAGTATACAGGACAATTATTCAATAAAATGTTTATCCTTTTGATATCATAATTGTTAAAAAAAATATCAAAATGTAAAGAAAAAATAACAGAGACCGGGTTCAAACTGTGGTCGCCAAAATTGCAGTCCAGTGTTATATCCACTGCTACGAAAGTTTACATTTTTCTATTTAATTTAATATATACCTAGCTTGGTAACATTAAGTGATAACATTGACTAGCCAATCACACATAAAAATTAATTATACTAGGTATACCCACCTAGTAATTTTTTTTAATGGAAAAGAATGTGAAAAATCAATTAATTGTAAACTATGTGGTACTTCAGTTAGTTAGTTTCAATGCATTGTACACATTGATATCAAGTTCATGTCAGTTTTCGACAATTGTCTCTTCTTTCGCTATTTCATCATACGGTGTATAGCCCCTGAATAAAGTTTCACTCTGTTTCATTGAGTATATTTCTCAAAAATCCTTTTTTTGTTCTAATCTGCTAAAAGGTCAAAATGTCACAGTCATGTGAGCATCTTTGAGGCCTCTCAGTTATTATAACCAATGCACCAGTCAATTGTAACCACGCCCCCCCGCCCCCCCCCCCCAGGTCCGGGGGTATACCGGGAATAGTCGGGGAAATGGGCCGTGTTTTTACTTTATATGTGGCTACGCAGGGCTGGGTGACCGCGGTGTTTTTGTCTTTGAGCCAAATTTAGCCGAGATTGGGCCGTGGTTACAATTGACTGGTGCACAACATATAAGATATTTATAAAATAAATGAAAGTACAGTTAATCAATATATTTTAATTTTAATGTGGTAAATTAACAAAGAATTAGATAGATGCTTTATGCAAAATCTCACAAAGATGTAAAAAAAATACTAAAGAGTTCAGGTTTGCTAGTTTGTAAAAATATTTCATGGAATCATGGTAAATTGTTATATTATGTCCAATGACAGCCCATATATTTTTTAACTACTTGAACCTTTCTTGTTATAATTCTTATTATTTATTTTTTTTAGTTGATGTGTGATGCTGATAATACAGAGACAGCTAGAGTGACAGAGTTTGATGAATAAACTTAAGTTAAAAAACAGTGAGTACAATAATCCATTTTAACATGTCTTGTGTGTAAAGTGTGATTCCAAAGCAGTAAATATATATATATATATATATATATATATATATATATATATATATATATATATATATATATATATATATATATATATATATATATATATATATATATGTATCTTTAAGTTTTGAATCACAAATTTAAATCAAAGATCTATTATCACACAAAACTTAAAGAATATATATGAAAAGTCATGTGAATGGTGCAAGTCATATAATATAAAATTTATATTGATCAAGTCAAGCCATGCCATGTAAAAAAAACCTGACATCATATCAAAGATTGTATGAATCATTCTCAGAGCTATTGAAAATATTTAATTGGTTGTAAGCGGACCATGCACAGTAATTTTCAGTAACCCCACCAGCCATTACAATTTGGCTATTTAGAAAGGCTTTGATAATATTTTTATCTAATGTTTATCTTTCCTAAAATATTTATATTTATAAATCTATTTACCGGTATAAATCTGTACTTATTTATTTATTAATGCATTTATTTGCTCACTAATATATACAATACACTTATCGTTGTATATTGTCTAGCTAATACATGTATACAAATATGCATAAATTTTCAGACTTCCCGAAAGTCGTCGGTCCGACGGACATGACCGGCAAATTTTGATCCGGTCCGACAATTTCTGAACAAAAATTGGTCCGACTGTCCGGCTATTTTTTATTCCCGGTGGCCGGGTTTTAGCATAAAATCCCGGTAACCCGGTTTTAGCATGAGGGCCTTAGAAACACGTTACACAAGTTTTCATTGATCACTTTCGGCCCAGTGCCCATAGAAGAACCAATCGGTGCGCATGTAACATACTGTCAGTCATTTGCGCATCAAACATGGCTTCTCTAACATTTGACGAATGTAAGTTAAATAAAGAGAAAATTATCAATCGATGAATGCTCTGAAAGGAAAATGAATATGAAACGAAATGTCATGAAAGAATTATTTGCGAAATGGCAAAGAAATGGGAAATGACTCATTTCATTTAACCGTCTCCGTGGCCTAGTGGATAAGCGTCCGCCTACGGAGCGGGAGGTCGTGGGTTCGATCCCTGGCCGCGTCATACCAAAATACGTTAAAAGTTGGTACAAGTAGCTCCCTTGCCTGGCGCTTGGCATTTAAAAGGGTAGTGCTTGGAAAAGTGGTGTACTCAGTACTGGTTTAACCCAGGAAAGTTGTACCCCGTGTATCGGTGCTTTACACCGAGCACGTAAAAGAACCAAGGGGTCTCTTCGAAAAAAGAGCTAGGGTCTCGCACCCGGACTTCCTTGTATCCCACCACTGTCTCTTCAGCGTGCTGTCCCTTCAGCAAAAACAAAGGACCCCGTTGGAAATAAGTGCTTGCACTTTCACGGGTTATCCTTGATCGCAAGGTCTAAAAAAAAAAAAAGACTCGTTATTGACAAAGAAAAGCAAGTAATAACCTGCGATGATGATGGTGAAACTCAAACCTCCAGAAACAGAAAGTTATGGACACTTTGCTGGTAGGCAATTATTACTTCTATCTTAAAAAATAGCTCTACCTTTATAAATCTAAAAAAATTTTATCCTGTACAACAAAAACTAAATCCATAATAAGGTATAAAAGTGTAATCTAAATTTACCACTGTAATATAGTATTTGGCATGTTGTGAAAGGCATTTTATTTGTGATTTTTTTTGTTTTATTGATAAAAGTTTATTTGTTCATTCACTGTCCATGATAAATTTTGTACTTTTAGACAGAGTCTAGATGTGCCTGCATATAATCGAACAGACTACATCAGAACCATTGGCATCACAGGAGGTTGTCACCCTGTCCAACAGGGAAAAAGTCCTTTCATCAGGCTCTTGAAATGGAGATTTAACACTCTCTGTGACAAACAGGACTTAAACCCCGATATTGATGAGGAGTGTTTTGAATATCAAGATGAACTTTTGATTTTTGACATAGTGATGATTTTCATAAGAGACATACTATAAAGCCTTTATAAAGAAATAAGCTGCTATTGATGAATAAAGCAATGTTATTACTTCGTTTTTTGTTCCTTTTGTTTCGGTCTGACAGATTTCCTTTTGGTCTGACAGATTTTTATGTCTTGTCAGACCGAATGTCTGCCACGTTTTTTCAACTTTCGGGAAGTCTGATTATCATAATATGCATAATTATGGGAGGGGGGGGGGGGGTCATAATTACCTACGGTGTACTGTCTTGTTCTTACGCATATATGATTTTGACTAAAATCCTTACTGAAAAAGCAGTGCAGACTGGCCTGTTTAAATAATTAATTAAATCTTAATGGGTTTTAATGTATTTTATTTTATTTTTAAAGATATTTTAGAGTTTAAAAGGAAGAGAGTCTGTTTTAAAGACTAAATAATTATATAGTCAGGATAAAAAATAATTTTTCAAAATCAAGTTCAAATAATTTTCCATTATTTGGTAAATGGAAAAAAGTTTATATATATTAAGAATGTTTTACTCGATAGAAAGTAGGCCCAATATCTTTTGCATTGCAACACTAAGAAAGTAAATATTTATTTTTTGTTCTTTTACCAATTCCATCAAAGTCTGTGAGTGGCTTATGATGCTAGGCCTGCCAATTCAATGGTTTTCGAAATCATAAATTGAGACAACTTATAATTTTTGTATTAAATCTTTAAAGCTTTCAATAACTTAACATATCATCCACCTTATTGTCTCAATTTAAACTTTAAAAAATAGTTTTCACTCAACAACTTACTTATAAATCAGGATAATAGTTTGATAATGACTATCACTATCATTCTGTAAGATAATGTACTGGTACATAAATTTAATCCCCAATATATCAGATGAGTGTGATAGTATATGTATATGCTCTTAATAGTTGTAGCCCGGAATTATAGCTATTCTGTTTTTTCCGACCTAATCCTCCAGTACACACAAAATTAAACCGTTGTAATATACACATGTTACTTAGGAAACAATAGAGTCATTGGACTGTTACATGAATTTCAATAGCTCGAAATTCACCTTTTATTTGTACTGGCATGGGAAAACCCTGTTATGTGATAATGCATATAGCCTGAAATTAACATAACTGGGTTTTCCCATGCCGGTAACAAATAAAAGGTGAATTTCGAGCTATTGTAATTCATGTAACAGTCCAATGACTCTATTGTTTCTGAAGTAACGTGCATATCGAGGGGTGAAAGCGAAAAGGTTCTAAGTGACATTAAATAAATAAGCAGATAGAACCTTTTCGCTTTCACCCCTCGAATTTATTTATTTATTATTTTATATTACAACGGTTTAATTTTGTTTGTACCGTAGAATTAGGTTGGGAAAACCAGAATACAGGTGGCCATTTAAAGCAGGTGACCGTTCAACCAGGTTTGACTGTAGCTATAATTCCGGGCTACAACTATTCCGGGCTATTTGTATTAATATATATATATATAAATGCACGAAATCAATGTGGGATTTTCATTAAGTTTTGGTTAAACCATCTTTGTAACAAATTACAGTTACTTCCAAATTACATCTTATTCTACATAATACAAACTGGAGGACAGTTCTTTTTATTTGGTAATGTTAAGAGACTTGAAGACAAAAAAAATGTTTAAATTTAGAAAACCTTACACAAAGTAGAAACCTTCTATTAATGTCATTATCTTGAAAAAATGAACATGCCTTTAATTTTAGCAATTGTATCAATCTGTGAAAATCTACGTTGCCTTCGACATGTTATACAATTTAAGGATATTTACATGGAAATTAAGTTCAATTCTAAATTGACAGTCATGTATTTCTTCCAAAATTTTCATAGTATAAGGAACATGATTTTTTTATGAATTTAAGTGCATAATTGCAGATAATGATCATTATCTTAAATCAATTACAAGCCAATTCATAGTCATGCATATAGCCCCCTTTTCAAAATATGATTGTGATTGTCTCAAATGACCAGTCTTTCTCTGTGGGGGGTGGGGGCTGTCAGTCATAAGGAAACCTTTAAAAGGCATATTCATTCAGCCAATCAGATGTCAGGTTCAGTGAAAGGGGCGATGTCAGGTCAAGTAAAAGGGGTGGAGCTAAAATAAATACTGACATTCAATGTAGGAAGATCCCCCTTTGGCCCCACAAATATGTTTCAGTCACACTACCCATGCAGAAATTATTTCAATGTTTTTTCAAATCCTAACAATTCCTATGATTTCTTAGCAAATACCAATGTTTTCTCATTTGCAAAACATTGGAATTCTTTGGAATAGACAATCCTAACAAATCCAAAGAATTCTTAAGACTTCTTTGGATATCTATATTGGAAAAAAAGGAAAAGATTGGAATAATAATCCAAACTTATCCTAGCTTTTCTGAATTGGAAAAAGTTGTCATTACTTAGAAATGCAACCATTTTTCTGTAAAATGAAATTCCAAACATTTGGATTAGTTAGGAATTTAGTATCATGACATTGAGCACATAGGACAACTTACTCTATAAGAATTCAACAGTTTCCTTTTTCAGATTTTTTTCAATATAATGTCTAATGTTTACCAATGGTATTGATTAATATTTGTGAGTAGTATTTTGTCATCACCTGTTGCACAGAATTCATCAAAACATCAGTTGATGAGGTATTTTCATGAACCTAACTTCTTGAACTTGAATCATCGAAATTAAATGAATGTGATGAACTGTTTAACCATTTAAAAGATGAGACGACCAGCAGAATATAATAAGCAACAGGCAGATAGTTGAGGTAGCTGTGGTTACAACTGACTGTTGCATTTAGAGTAACACTATTGGCCCAGTCATAACCCAAAGATTATAAATAAAAAAATAAATAACATGCTTAAAGAAAATTCCATATCAAAACTAGAGATTGCTTTTTTGAAAAAGCGCATGTCTCCCCCATTGTGTGGTCGTAGGTGAGAAATAATCAATGATGGACATGAAATTTGTACTTTTGGACTGGAGACGAACAAACATAGGGGTCATCTACTGGTCATGACCAACCTGCATACAAAGTATGAAGTTCCTGGGTCCAAGTATGAAGTTCCTGGGTCCAAGTATGAAGTTCCTGGGTCCAAGCTTTCATAAGTTATTGAGCCAAAAGAAGTGTGACGTACGTACTGGTGACAAAGAAATTGTTTTTTACCTGAAGGTCACTTTGACCTTGACCTACTGACCTCAAAATCAATAGGGGACATCTTATAATCAAGACCAACTAGCAAACCAAGTATGAAGTTCCTGGGCCACAGTTGTGTTTAGTAAATCAGCGGAAACTGTTATTTTACCTCAAGGTCACCTTCACCTTTGACCTACTGACCTGAAAATCGATACGGGTCATCTACTAGTCATGATCAACTGGCATACCAGGTATTAAGTTCCTGGGTGGAAGCATTCTTTAGTTATTGAGCGGAAACCATTTTTTACCTCACAGTATTGTGACCTTGATCTTTGACCTTCTGATACCAAAATCAATAGGGGCCATCAATTAGTCATGACTAACTGACATACCAAGTATGAAGTTCCTGGGTGTAAGCGTTCTTGAGCTATTGAGCAGAAACCGTTTCTTCA
The DNA here is from genome assembly GCF_026914265.1 of Mya arenaria. Taxonomy (NCBI): domain Eukaryota; kingdom Metazoa; phylum Mollusca; class Bivalvia; order Myida; family Myidae; genus Mya; species Mya arenaria. The sequence continues at coordinate 64,146,154 of NC_069133.1, read as the reverse complement.
CCTCAAGGTCAGTGATCTTGACCTTTGACCAACTGATCGCAAAATCAATAAGAGTTATCTACTAGTCATGAACAACTAGCATACCAAGTATGAAGTTCCTGGGTGTAAGCATTCTTGAGTTATTGAGCAGAAACCGTTTCTTCACCTCAAGGTCATGGTGACCTTGACCTTTGACCTACTGATCTCAAAATCAATAGGAGTCATCTACTAGTCATGACCAACTAGCATACCAAGTATGAAGTTCCTGGGTGCAAGCGTTATTTAGTTATAGAGCGGAAACCGTTCCTTCACCTCAAGGTCAGGGTGACCTTGACCTTTGACCTACTGATCTCAAAATCAATTGGAGTCATCTACTAGTCATGACCAACTAGCATACCAAGTATGAAGTTCCTGGGTGCAAGCGTTATTTAGTTATAGAGCCGAAACCGTTTCTTCACCTCAAGGTCAGGGTGACCTTGACCTTTGACCTACTGATCTCAAAATCAATTGGAGTCATCTACTAGTCATGACCAACTAGCATACCAAGTATGAAGTTCCTAGACCCAAGGATCTTTAGTAATTGAGCGGAAACAGTTTCTTCACCTCAAGATCAGGGTGACCTTGATCTTTAACCTAGTGACCCCAATATCAATAGGGGTCATCTTCTAGTCATGACCCACTAGCATACCAAGTATGAAGTTCCTGGGTGCAAGCGTTCTTTAGTTACTGAGCAGAAACTGTTTCTTCACCTCAAGGTCACAGTGACCTTGACCTTTGACCTACTGATTTCAATCAAAATCAATAGGAACTAGACATCATGACCAACCTCACTTCAAAGTTTGGTGAACCTAGATCAAAGCATTCTCCTGATATTGCACGGAAATATTTTTTTACATTAGAGGTCACAGCGACGTTGACCTTTGACCTTGTGACCCCCCAAAATATAGGAGTTTTCTAAACCTCATGATCAACCTCCCTACCAAGTTTGGTGAACCTAGGTCAAACCATTCTCAAGATATTGAGCGGAAATGTTTTTTACATTGGGGGTCGCCGCGACCTTGACCTTTGACCTAGTGACCCCAAAAACAATAGGGATCTTCTACGCCTCATGACCAACCTCCCTACCAAGTTTGGTGAACCTAGGTCAAACCGTTCTCAAGATTTTGAGCAGAAATGTTTTTTATATTGGGGGTCGCCGCGACCTTGACCTTTGACCTAGTGACCCCAAAAAACAATAGGGATCCTCTACACCTCACGACCAACCTCCCTACCAAGTTTGGTGATCCTAGGTCATGCGGTTTTCCAGTTATCGATCGGAAACGAAGTGTGACGTACGGACGGACTACCGGACAGGGCAAAAACAATATGTCTCCCCCAGAGAGGGGGAGACATAATAACATGAACATTAAAATTAAATTTATTTTAATTAAAGCACCACATATATCATATGTATCATGTAAGGTGCCATGGATTGTTCCACTCACAAGTGATTGTCACATTGCCTGGATACAGTAATATATTTTTATATTTTTTTATATATTTTTTATATTTTTATTATTTATTATTTCGGTCAAGATAGTGAATATATGTCATTTAAAAAAAATTATTACTAACTTTTTCCATGAAAAATTGTGGAATATTTTTTAAAATGATATATATTCACTATCTTGACAAAAAAAAAAAAAAAAAAAAAAAAAAAAAAAAAATATATACCTGTATCCAGGCAATATGACGATCACCTGTGGTAAACACTGGTTAATTAGTAGCCAAACAAGTTAAATGTACTTCTTTCAAGGTTCACTAAACTAAAACGACCCTACAATCATTGACAATGAAGCAAGTCGATGTCCAGAGTTTTTCTTCCAACTTCCGGTTTCGCTTACGTCTTTATTAATTAGAAATAAAATTAGATGGACCATGATCTCTGAGAATGGGGAAAATGCAATTGATTTGCTTGTTATTGATTGTCTCTCAAATATTTACTAAAAAATAAAAATTCTAACGTAGCTATATATTCTAACGGTTACGCATTTAAGACGAAACGCTCTTCACTGGCGGAGGTAATTTCGAACTCCCGCTATTTTTGTCGGAATAATGCGCCAAATAAACTGAAGTGTTGTTTCGTTTATTTAAGGTAAGTTCAAGCGAAGTAAGGGGTGTAATTCAATTACTTTTATAACGATCTTTTACGCTAACATTATTGTTTAAAATAACATAGCAACATTTTGAAGTAATGAGCAAATATGCTTAGTGTCTGAAATGATGTTTCATATATTTTAGCCGGCCTAAAGGAGCTAACAAAGATATCATCAGTCCACAAAGGAATCAACCAGTGAAGGAGAAAAACATTCAAAGCTGTAAATTGCCAAATCCATCAGTGAGTAGACTATTTTTAAAGCACAACATGGTAAGATTTCCATGTTGCAATGGATAAATGGGAATGAGTCATGCTTGTGAAATATTGAACCTCAAAACTAAGTAGAAATTGATATTTTTAACATTTTAAATTGTGGTCCTTCAATGGGCTTTTGCATCGCTGCTGACCCTTGACCTTTTAAATAACCACTATGCAAGCAAATTATAGTTTAGTGTCTGAAATGATGTTTCGTCTATTTTAGCCGGCCTTAAGGAGCTAACAAAGAAATCATCAGTCCACAAAAGAATCAACCAGTGAAGGAGAAAAACATTCAAAGCTGTAAATTGCCAAATCCATCAGTGAGTAGACTATTTTTCAATGCACATTGATTTTGAAAACAATATTGTGGATGTGTAGAGTGGATTTTATTTGTAACGGACAAACACTATTAAGAATCTTGAAAAAAAATCAGACTTAATATATTTGAGCACTTTGTTTCGAACAAATAAAATAATATATCATTAATTTATATACCGGTGACATTGAAATCTTAATTTGCACTGATTTGATAACCAACTCGCCGTTAGAAATTGAAAACTATTGGCAGTACAAATAAAAAAAAGAAATATTTTTCAGGTTGGAAGATGGATGTCAAAGTCTCAGACAAAAGCTTCCAGAGTTAAGAAAAGATCACTTCAACAAAAACAAGCACGAGAAGAACGACTGCAAAAAATATTTTCGCAGATGCGTTTCCTCATCAAGTGTATAAGGAAAACGGACCTGTCTACAGAGACTAGTTGTAAATGTCAAGGACTGAAATGAGAAATTCAATGGCTCATTTCTAATTGTGTTAAGTGTCATAAAAAATTAAAACTGTTATAAATGGACATGTAGTAATGATGAAATTATCATCCTGTTGCGAATAACATTTACTTATTCATGAATTTAGTTCATGAATGACATTTTGAAAAAAATCATGTTCATTAACTGTCAAGTTCATTAACTAAGTGGGAGTTCATGAACATGATTTGTCCAAATTGTCATTCTTGAATAGTTCATGTTATTCTCAAAAAGCACACGCTTGACGTCACTGACATGGATATTAATTTGATAGACTAAAGAAGCTCCATACATGGAAAATGACAAATGCGAATCAATTAATACGCTGTCTAGAATAAAAAATAACAACTGTATAACTAATTTTATCAGTAAATACAAAACTGTGAGTCTAGCCCGCTGATGCCAAAAAATAAGTCATTAATAACTATGCATTTAAACTCCAGAATGACCTTTATGAACCATTAATGTACAGGTGATATTTATTGTTTCTTAAATACAATAACTTTATAAACTGTGTTAGTTTGAATTTTTTATCCATGTTTTCATGCACATTGGTTAAAAGTACATGTTTGAAAAATATAATGATATAATTAAGGAGAGATAACTGTTTTACTTGCGTTTATGCTGTAAGAGCGTAGAAGGGCATGTTAGAGCATCTTGGGTCATTTGCTTGCCCTACTGCGTTCATACAGCATAAAAGCAGTAAAATGTGAGCATTACTTATAATTTTAATACATAATGAAAAAAATGTTCATTTCGGTTAAACAGTAGGAGTACTTTTATCTTGTTCTGTGCATATCACAGGCAGAAAAAGGACTTGCAGTTTACTCTAGATTGATCATGGTGTTAAAGACCTTCGCCAACAGTTATGTATTAAATAATGCAATTGAGTATTTGTTCTTTTAGAAATGTAACCAACAACATATGTTGGTATGAAAGAATAGCTGATTTTGTAATGTATTATAATATATTTGTTTTAAATGACTAATCCTTAATTAAGAAAAGTAATCTACATTTCATGATGAAATGGAATTGGTTGCGTAAAACTGGAGCTTACAAGAAAGTGTTTTCTATTTTCTTGTTCACTAATTTTTTTCATAATAGTGGTTGACATTTTTATTTTTAAACAAGAAAGTTATAATGTACCTTTTGATATCAAATGGTTTTCTACAACATGTGCAACTTAAAACATGACATGTTGTCTGTAAATTTGTCTCAGTGTGTTCACATGCATTCTGGTGAACAGGCTTTATCACTAATCACTCAGCAAAACATTGGATTACTTAAGAATTTGGTAGATATAAAATGATAAGAAAACCTAAGAATTCTTGGGAACTCCTAACAAATCCTATGTTTTTCAATTTGACTCCAATGGGTAAAAATCCAATGTTTTCCATGTAGGAATACATAGGAAAAGATAGGAATTTTGCATCCAGGTTCGGTTCGGAATACTTAGGAAAACATTGGATTGTGGGGCCAATACCGCCCATGTTTTCCAAAGTATTCCAACTCAGAAAAACATTGGATTACTTAAGAATTTGGTAGATATAAAATGATAAGAAAACCTAAGAATTCTTGGGAACTCCTAACAAATCCTATGTTTTCCAATTTGACTCCAATGGGTAAAAATCCAAAGCTTTCCAATGTTTTCCATCTAGGAATACATAGGAAAAGATAGGAATTTTGCATCCAGGTTCGGTTCGGAATACTTAGGAAAGCATTGGATTTTGGGGCCAATACCGCCCATGTTTTCCAAAGTATTCCAACTCTTTATTCCTAGGAATAGATAGGAAAAGATTGGAAATTCTAAGAATTAAATCCTAAGATTTCTTAGGATATTCTTAAGAATACTTAGGAAATCCAATTTTATTTCTGCAAGGGTAGGGGGTGTGACAGGGTCAAGCCATAATCATTATGGAGCCATAGCAAGCAGACTTTTATTAACCCAACAACAACAACAGGTGTAATTCTTACCAACTGAGGAAAAAACTTTAAAGGTTTTATTATTGCTCATTTTCTTATACAAATTAAATATCTAACAATGACAAATATAAAATATGATAATTCAAGCATAATATTGACACCAAACATGACACATCTTGCAAATGGTCTTGAATAAAATTCCTACATTTCTAATAATGATAATACATGGGACCAATACCAAAACCACAATGGATTTGATATTGGTAATTCGCAGACAATACAATGTAATTAAGTAAAAAAAAAACACAGTATGCACATCTGGCTTCAAACAAAAAATTGTTGCTTAGGCCAAAAAAAAGTATTCATAGTTTCCATTTAAATATCAAGAAAAGGTTGGCATACGGTAACTTTTTTTGTTTGTTTTTTTGAGGACCATGACATTTCTTAAGCAAACTGACCTATATCAGGGTATTATTAAGGTCTTTACTAAAAAAGCACATATTGATTAAAACACCAAAAACAAAAAAAGAATCAGAAGGATAAAAAATAGGGTCAGTTGGGCGGAAACAAAGATTTTTTAATCCTTATTTTGTCAATGATGTCATGTCAGTGATCAAAATGATAACACAATATTTAAGCCCTGCATTCTGGAATGTGGGGCTAAATTCTTGATTGTGTTATAGTAGGGCCAAAAATAAAATGATTTGGTTAGGGTTACATCCTTTTTAAAAACAGAAAGAGTAAAAAGTATAAAGGATTACATTTTTAAAATACATAATCTCATTATTTTTAAGAATCCACCAGTCATTTAATATGTGCGTTTTCACTTTTAAATACATGCATTGTTACGGTCTTGTTTTCAATAAGTAACTTTTCCTTAAATGCATTCTTTGGAAAGTAATTTAAGGTTTATTATTCAAAATATATGTTAGTCAACTTGTGTATGTATTGATTTCCAACTTTTTTATTTTTTGTTTAAACTTTATATATTAGAATTTCTTTGCGTAAATACCTGCTTATGTAATAAAAGTCTGCTGACAAAAGATAAGATTTCAGATTTTGATATTTCCATTCCAAATTTAATGTTTTACAGCTTAAACTGCTACTTACAGTTTAAGAAAAATGCATAAAACATCAATTTTGGACGGAAGTATGAAAAGCTGCAATCTGATATTTTGTCAGCAGTCTTTTATCACTGGTTTGCAGATATTTATGCAAAAATTTGCTTGTTCGAAGACAAAAAATAAAAAAAAGTTGTCAAAACGTTCAATCTGTGAGGTTGCAGCTTTAATATAAGACTAACGTAAATATTAAAAACACATGAGGCCCCTTTAATATTAACATGTCAATATCAAAAAGAAGATGAAAACTATGAGAAGGACTGTTTCTTATATAATTAAAAATAAATTGCTTAAAGCAAATATCTGAAATTAATAATTGTCATGCAAAGCAGCCTGTAATGAATATGAATATTAGATTTTGGCTTTGAACACCTTTTTAAAAAGAGTGTTTTGAAGTAAGGATTATCATAATGCTGAACTTAATATTATACTGTAGCTTTGTAGCAAATCCTTATGATTAAAGTCACTGTGTCTTCCTTATCTCCATAGTAACATTTCTAAACCTAATAAATTAAGTGAAAAAGGGTGTTTATTGGGGGTAATAAAACACATCTTGATAATGACCAATTAGTTTTAATCTTTCAAGTGTTGGTAGGATGGGAGGGGGGTCTTAACTTTTTGAACTGCCAATATTGTCCTGGTTATTTTGTCCACTATGTCAAAATGATCTGGGTTGTTTTGTCAACCCTGTCTAAATGGGTTGGATATGTTTTTGTCCCCTTAGTCAAAAATGACATGGGATGTTTTGTCCTACATTTTTATAAAGGAGTTCAGAATAAATAACACATTACTTTTCATGCTTATATTAAATAAATGCAAATGACTTTCATTATAAGTTTAAAAAATACTCTTAAAGCTGCATTCCCACAGATTTACCATTTTTACAACTTTTTTATTTTTGTCTTGGAAAGAGCAAATTTTTGTGTATAAAAATAAAATAAATATAAAAATCAGCGATCTAATTTTTTGTCAGCAGTCTTATATAACTAGTTTCCATGGACTGTAGCAAAAATTGGCTTGTTCCAAGACAAAAATTAAAAAGTTGTCAAAATGTTTAATCTGTGAGAGTGCAGCTTTAATTATGGAAGCTTTTCAGTCATTTGCCTTTATGTCTATTTGATTCAGTAAATACTTCATATAAAGCTAGGCTTATTAGGATATGCTTATTTTTCATTGGGTTCTATTTTTAGCACATAACAGCTTCATTACAAGAATATATTAATTATTATTAAAGCTGCACTTTCACAAATTTACCGTTTTTACAACTTTTTTATTTTTTTGTCTTGGAAAGAGCAAATTTTGGGGTAAGTATCTGCCAACCAATGACAAAAAACTGCTGACATAGATCCAATCGCAGATTTGCATATTTTCATTTGAAAGCCAATGTTTCGTGGGTTAAACTATTACTAAGGGTTAAAATGTTCCGTGGGTTAAACTATTACTAACGGTTAAAGAAAAATGCATGATCTAATATTTTGTCAGCAGTTTTATATCACTGGTTTTCATGGATTCTTGAAAAAAAAAAAATTACTTCCTCTGTTGGCCAATTGAGAACGAAATCAAGAGGTTTTGGGTTTTGCTGTTTATACGTTCTGGGATTTTTCCAAAGCATTTATTTATAGGACTTATAAATTTTATGTACAGCATTCTGTATATTATCAAGTGTCCTTTTTTGAAAATTATTAAAAATGTATAAATATTCATGTTTCAGGAAATAACCACCATCTCTCTCAGAGGTCGTCTTTCTCATTAATGTGGAGAAACCTCAAAGGGCATCAGGAAAACCTTCATCACCTCTTTGTGCCCAGTGGCTTGTGCAACAGTGTTTCAGAAGTATAAATACCTTTTTTAATTTGTGTATATCAATTGTATAATGACTTGTTTTTATATATTAAATGTATATATATATATATATATATATATATATATATATTATGATTATACATATAGATGGTTAATCTTATGACTTCCTGATAGTATTTAAGTTGTGAAATATTAAATAATCTAATCATAAAAAATGCTTGGAAATGACAATAAAGAAAGATATTTGTCGAATAGGAAGTTTCACCTGTCCTGTTTATACAACAAATCATTTTAAATCAGACAGAAAATTCAATATACTTGTGGTATCTCACTGTTTATTTGTCTTCACATTTTGTATTGTCACATCAAGGCTGTTTGAACATCCTAGAGAAGATAAGTGTATAGAAGCGGATATGATATAATAAATATGCATATAAATGTGCTTGGGATTATTTTCAGATAATCATTAAAATGGGGATAATGGATGACTGGCCACACATATGGGGCTATGGACAAGCTTCAGAGCAGGCTGCCAGCGACATTAGATGACAAGCCATCTATGCTGGACATTCTTCACAATAAAATGTGATGTCACAGGAGCTGTCTATCTCAACAGCTCACACTGTCCGTATTTGACTAAAGGATTGAATGAAGTCACTGCAGAAGTTCGATTGAGGAATGTCCATGTCACTACCCATCATTTGGAAGGAGTTGGATAAAAAAAGTGTGGCCTATGTATTGAAACTGGTCCGACATTCCAGTTACGGACAGTCTTGATTTGTTTGATTACATTTCTGACCAACATGATGGTCTAAAAGAACACTTACTGGTAACTGGTAAAATCATGGCCCAGTTGTTCCAAGAGGCAGGCGAGTGGGAAGTTACTAGACTCCATTTCCTTATGGGTTGATCTGAGGTTCCAGTTCAGTTAAAGAACTGATGGAACACCAAGTGTTTGCCATAATACAGCAACATTTGATTTGTAACTATGTATTTGTTTGAATTGTTGAAACAGTACTGTTTACTAAATAATAGGGATGGCAACAAGTACTCGAGTACTCGATCGAACGTCCGAGTACTCGAATCACTACTCGAGTAATCGGAAAAAAATTCAATAAAAATCACCAAATATACCATTTACAAATAAAATATCATATCTGGTTAGTTGCCAAGAGGACAATTTACGGTCCCTCTAATCCCCGCTGTGTACACATTGACCTCAATAAATTAGTTGACAGTTGACAGTGATAGTTGCAAACTGTCAACGAAGGACCCCTATTTCAAATTAGCACTGATGTCAATTAGCGAAGTTTTGATAGCGGTACTTTCACCTACACAATTCTATTGTATACCAAATAGAGACCTTTCACCAAACAAGGGACGCTAACAAGCCAAAGAGTATCGACTGTTACGAGAATTGGTTTCTTAATGGGCGTATTTTAACTATTTTTGCAATGATTATCACAATTAATTGGTTGATATTTTAAATCAAGAATTATGAATATTAATGAGGTAAACAACAATTACACAGTACCAAAAACTATCATTTTAAAAAAAAAATCGTAGAGTAAACAACTGAACAACCGAACTTCGTATTGAATTTCCTTCACTATTTTTATGTATGCTATTAATTTTTGTTCATTGTTATTCTGATTTCTGCAGTGCGTACTTGTATAAAATTAAACAAATAAGACAAATGAAAAGCCTGAAACAACATTTGTTTCTTTATATATCATTTATTGTTAAAATACGTAATGAAAGTTTCCTTAAAAGGTGAAAATGAACAAAAATACAACCAACGCACAATATACGTCATTAACGATACATGTATATACACAATCATGTCTTCGCGAACACATATTCAATTTTTCCGAGTAATCGAGTACTCGATCGAACGATCGTCCGAGTACTCGAGTATTAATTTTACTACTCGTTGCCATCCCTACTAAATAATGTGTATATATATGAAGAATAATATTATAAATAATTTGTAAGAACCTTTTGATATTAAGTAAAATGTCGATAAGTCTAAAAATGTATCTGTTAATCATTTTTAGCTCGACTATTCGAAGAATAAGGAGAGCTATACAACTCACCCAAGCATCGGCGTCGGCGTCACCCCTTGGTTAAGGTTTTGCGTGCAAGCACACATAAGTCAATATCTCAGCAACTACTTGAGGTATTGCATTGAGACTTTATACAATGGTACTCAACCATCCAACCTACTTAAATAACCAAGTTTAATAACTCTACTTTGCATTTAATGCCAATTATAGGCCTTTATTAATTGACTTAGAAATTCTGGTTACGGTTTTGCGTGCAAGCACATATAGGTTAATATCTCTGGTACTACTTGAGGTATTGCATTGAGACTTGATACAATGGTACCCAACCATCCAACCTACTCAATTAACCAAGTTAGATAACTCTAGTTTGCATTTAATGCAAATAATTGGCCTTTATTATTTGACTTAGAAATTCTGGTTAAGGTTTTGCGTGCAAGCATACATAGGTTAATATCTCATTAACTGCTTGAGGTATTGCATTGAGACTTGATACAATGGTACTCAACCATCCAACTTACTTAATTTACCAAGTTAGATAACTCTAGTTTGCAATTAATGCAAATAATTGCCCTTTATTATTTGACTCAGAAATTCTGGTTAAGGTTTTGCGTGCAAGCACACATAGGTTAATATCACAGCAACTACTTGAGGTATTGCATTGAGACTTGAAACAATGGTACTCAACCATCCAACCTACTTAATTAACCAAGTTAGATAACTCTAGTTTGCATTTGATGCCAATTATAGGCCTTTATTAATTGACTTAGAAATTCTGGTTAAGGTTTTGCGTGCAAGCACACATAGGTTAATATCTCATTAACTGCTTGAGGTATTGCATTGAGACTTGATACAATGGTACCCAACCATCCAACCTACTTAATTAACCAAGTTAGATAACTCTAGTTTGCATTTAAAAATAATTGCCCTTTATTATTCGACTCAGAAACTCTGGTTAAGGTTTTGCATGCTAGCACACATATGTTAATATCACAGCAACTACTGGATGAATTGCATTGAGACTTTATAAAATGGTACTCAATCATCCAATCTACTTAAATAACCAAGTAAGATAACTCTTGTTTGCATTAAATTCAAATAATGGCCCCTTTTTTATTCAACATAGAAATTCTGTTTAAGGTTTTGCATGTAACCACTTTACGTCAATGCTTCAGCAAATACATCATGTATTGCATTGAAACTTTACAGACACAGGCTCCCAACCATTTAACCTTCTTATTTAATCAAGTAAGATAACTCTATCTTTCATATTATATAATTTTTGCCCCTTTATTATGCGACTTAGAAATTCTGGTTAAGGTCTTGCATGTTTGCACACATAGGATAATATCTCAGCAACTACTTGATGTATTGCGTTGAGAGTTTGAGACTTTATACAATGGTATTCAACCACCCAATCTAATTGAATAATCAAGTTACTGTAGATAACTGTGTTTTGCAAATAATGGCCCTTTATTATTACACTTAAAAATTCTCGTTAAAATTTTGCATATTACCACATTTATGTTAATATCTCCGCACATCATGTATTGCATTGAAATCTAACAGTGATCCATGCATGTTTCACCAAAACTTTTCAATCCTTACACTGAAAAGCGGCGGAATAGTCGAGTGCGCTGTCTCTGTGACAGCTCTTGTTGTATATCTGTAAAGATTACATTGCCTATATTCCTCACTTTATATTTTTTCTTTTAGCCAGTCAATAACTTTTCTTAAGTTCTATCTTCAAAATTGTCGGGACAGGGATTATAGCCCTTAATTAACCCAAATATGTAACATTCAATGCAAAATTTCTAATTGGCTGCAATTAGGCAGTTCAGATGCAGGAACAAACATCACTTGGGTCCTTAATAATAGCTTTCCATCTGACAAGGTCCAATAAAAGGAATTTGGCATGTGACTGTTTATTAACTCTCAATTTATTGGAAGTGAAATTATTTACATGATTTGTAAGAACTAAATTATATTGATATCAAATGATTGTTTAAATTAAATAAAATAGATGATTACATACATGAACTATTTTTATTTCTTGTTTGTCAATATGAAGAGTAATGCAATGGCTTTTGATTTCATAAAAGAAAAGGATGGAAAAAATGTATGTTTATTGTTTAAGCAATTAATTAAGTAATAAAGTATTTTTTTTCTATTTTTTTTCAAATTTTGCTATCTTATAATACAGATCGTTATTTGTTACAAATGAAGTATATAAGGTATGTCTAATGTTACAAATAGCAAAAATTAAAATGCAAATCATGGTGACTTGACTAAATGTGAATGCTAATTAAATTAAAATAGTTAATAAATAATAATGTTCATTTGAAATTTCAATTGAGAGTGTAAGTTTGGTTTGTGTATGCCATATATTCCCCGGGGGGGGGGGGAATCCCCAACCTAATAACTTAATAATGAAAAGTATATTACTATGCGCAGTGCTATAATAATTCACTTATTAAAATAAGTAAATGTGTTGAGTAAAATTTGTAAAATTGATTATAATTTCATAATATATTATTTATTCTTTTATTGTATGTATTCTAGATCATTAAATAAATATAAGTAAATATGCATTCAGATTTCTGTATTTAGTCTTAAATAATAAATGTTGATATTGCGGTTATTATTGCATGATTAGTTTCATTAAATCCCTTGGTCTAATATCAAAATCCCCTGAAATTAAGACCAAAATCCCCTGGAATTTATACGAAAATCCCCTGGAATTCAGACCAAAATCTCTTGGAATTAAGATCAAAATCCGCTGGACTTTAGACCAATATTCCCTGGAATTCAGACTAAAATCCACTGCAAAGCCTCTCAAAAATATGGCATGCATGTATTTGTGTCTGTCTTTTACCTTAAAAGGTTGTACCCACCAGGAATACTTTTTGTATCCTCTCAAAATTCAGACTAGGAAACTGACTTGAGGTTGAATATATAAGAGTATGTTTTTCATCATCTTCAGACAAATAGAAAATCAGCTAAAATCTTATTCAACAATAAATGTTTGAGAATGCTAAATCTTAGCAGTACACAGGGTATAAATCTTGTGAAACACATAGCAATAACGTGCTAAATAATGCACATGAATGTAGGTAACTTGTAGTAGTAGAAGTCAAGTATCATCTTGGTTTATTACAGCAGAAGCAGTAATTATGAACTTCGTAATCACAGCCCCAGAAACAGAAGCGTTTTTATTAAATCTCCTAGGTTGCGGAAACATGGCACATCGCAGGTGCGGATCCAGGAATTGATGTTAGAGGGGTAGTAACTTAGGGGCGCAACTTTTGACATGTGCTCCTCCCTCAAAACCGAAAGTATATGGCATAAACTGTTTTACGGGAATTTGGGGTTACTCCGTCATGTATGAAGTCAGAAATGGTCCATTATGAGCGTATTTTATTACCTTTGTTTCTCCGATATTGATGAAAACAGTAAACTTCGATTATTTTAGAGGTGGCGCACGCCGGGCGCTTAAATCGCTAGTGCTTCGACCAAATTCCTTGAGCTACACAGTCGGTCCAAGGCCAATTTCCCGCTATTTTGGCGCGAACACAAAACCACCGACTGTCTCCCCGGACCTGGGGGGGGGGACATGCTTACCATCAACTGGTGCATTACTTTAGCGACAGCAATAGGTTTTCATATTACTTTTCCCTGTTTGAATGTAATATCTTAATTGTCTGTTAATATGTTCACTGATAAAACTTTTGCGGCCTGGCACATTGCATCTCATCAGTCATGGCAGTATTCTTCAAGTTCATGCTTCTTATTTTCAAAATTCAAAATGTTTATTTTCTAAACCATTAATTGATTTATCAACACCATATTCACACATTCATTTACCCCTTGTAAAACAACACTGATTCTTATCAGATGTACATTTAATGGAAAAACATTCTGCAAATTTTGATAGATATTCTGTTAAGCCAAGGGTAAAAACAAGAAATCAATGAGATTTAAAACTATATCTTATAAATTTCATTGTATTTTTAAGAGCTGGACATCATTTTGAAATAAAAAGTCCAACATGTTTAAGAAAATAGTCACTGAGGTAATTAGTAATTGATAAACAACTAAAATAAGTATAAGATCAGGATATTATAAGAACTCACCAGTATTGCATGTCATCTTTTACAAAACATCAAATGATTGGATTGTCATTTCAAATCATAGTCCATGTTCATCTGATCTTATGATAGTTATATCATAAATTTAATATCATTAATTTATCCCTTTAATCATCAATGGTTGTTATTTGTGTAAATTCATTAATTCCTTTAAAAACATCCAAGCCTTCCTGCTGAAATCCCAACAAAATGGCCGCCCCTATTTTAAATTTGGTTCTGAGATTCTGATTGGTTGTTGTACAAATATGGCTTATCATGGGAATGGCTTATGAACAAAGCATTAAGATCTATGATGATAACATGTATAGAAATTTAAGTAATATGAATTCTGTGAATATTCAGTTGAATGCAATTAATAACTGTTTATTTTGTAAGTGAATTATTTTGCATAATATTATAAAATTATGATTTATTGCATTGATTTATTAAAAATATCCTTTTTTATTTTATTTTGAATCATTAATTGATAATTAATTTATTCATCCAGTCATTTAAAAGTAACTAATTAAGTAAATTAATTAATCAATTTATTAATTATTTATTAATTTATTTTTTCATTCCTTCATTCAATTATTTATTCAAATTTTCATTCATTCATTCATTCATTCATTCATTCATTCATTCATTCATTCATTCATTCATTCATTCATTCATTCATTCATTCATTCATTCATTCCTTCATTCATTCATTCATTCATTCATTCATTCATTCATTCATTCATTCATTCATTCATTCATTCATTCATTCATTCATTCATTCATTCAATTATTCATTCATTCATTCATTCATTCATTCATTCATTCATTCATTCATTCATTCATTCATTCATTCATTCATTCATTCATTCATTCATTCATTCATTCATTCATTCATTCATTCATTATTCATTCATTCATTCAATCACTAATCAATCAACCAACCAATCAATCAACCCACCAGTTAATCAATCAATACATCAGTAAATCAATCAAACATTCACATTCATTCATCATTCATTCATCATTCATTCATTTGTGCAATCAATCAATCAATCAATCAATCATTCATTCATTCATTCATCCATGTATTATTTTTTGTTTTTGGATTCAACCTTTTTTTTCCATATTTCATTCATTCATCAAGAGATTGAATACTTCATTCAATCAGGAATAGAATGTATGAATTTGATGAATGATTGAATATTTTTTTATGTTATTGTAGATTTACACATGGATAAACTAAAACATTTAAATTACTGCTGATAAAAGAAATTCTTAACTTGAACATGAATTATTATAATTGAGATGAAATGCAGAATTTTTAAAAGAAAAAAATCTTCAGCTAAGACAAAGCACTTATTATTTATATAATACACTTAAAACGCAAAAAAAGTGCACCTACAAAGCAAAAGATCCAAAAAAATAAGCTTCGTCTTTTCTTTTAAAGCTTCGTCTTTGGTTGAAAAGCTTCGTCTTTTTCAATAAATATTGGCCATCTTAAATTTCAAAAAGACGAAGCTTTTTATGCAAAAGACGAAACTTTTATGTTAAAGACGAAGCTATTGTTTAAGGAAAATATGGCTTAAACAAAAAGACGAAGCTATTTTTCAAAAGACGATGGTTTAGCGAAGCTTTATTTACTAAAAGCGAACCTTTCATGAAAAAAACGCAGCTTTGGAAAAAAGCGCAGCTTTAGCGAAGAAATAGCTTCGCTAAAGCTGCGCTTTTTATGAAGCTTCGTTTTTATTTGGCACGGGGGGGGGGGGGGCGTATACAATTGGCTGGTGCATAAAAACATCTAAATAATAAAAAAAGTACTCTGAAAATACCCTTGTTCTTTTTGTTTTAATAAGCACATGTCATTGCATTTCCTGTGACAACAAAAACAAAATTTAGTCTATGTTATATGTAGTCTGATGTTTGATGATGCCTGTGTAAGTGATCATTTTTTACAAATCCAAAATCAATCCTAAGTTATGTCTAAATACAGTTGCATAATTATAATGTTAAACTGATTCAGGTAGATTTATATATGTCGTTTCAAACTTTTTACTAAAAGCAGGGTTATTTACTATTATGAATGATCGTCATATTAAAGTACGTTTTAATTATATAAGAAATTAGATTTATCCATATAATGTTTGTACTAAACACGGATGAATTAATAGTATGTTTTCTGACATTTTCCTAATGTCCATTAGAGGTTCAGTTCAAGATGGCATTAAAACGGGTTTTAGGGCAATTATTTTGAACAATCTTTCTTATTTATATTGAATATAAGGAAAAAATATATTTTTCGCTCTTCGCTCGCTTCTGTTTTTATGAAAACTGACAAACTTTTATTTTTATTTTTTTTTCACTCGCTCGCTCCAATATTTTTTGGCAAAAATCTGAGGAACTAAACATTAATTTGGTGTGGCCTATATTATTGTATAAAAAAAGTATTTTACTTTTATTATAATAAGTTAGGTGCGAACCCATGCCTGTTAAGTGAGGAAAAAAATAGAAACCCAATGCTTTCACCACTACGCCACCAGGACTTATCCAAATGTGATGGATAGTTTGACCTTTTAACAATACATTTATAAAATCTAGTGATCATGTCAATCAACCAATCACGCAACAACAAATATGTCATTAAGTGACCATTAGTGGTCTCCAAAGAGGATATTTGAGCAAATATTTGTTATACAAGCACCCTTAATCCAACATTATTTTAACCAGTTAAAATTGAATTATCATCTATTTTAATGCTGTGAATGTTGGTGTATATTTTTATGTAGGAATAACATGATGGACTGATTTAAGGGACAGGACAAAAGTTAAAACAGTTGTTGTTAAACCACTTCATGCACACACAATTCAAAGTTCTAATCAACTAGGCTTACACACTTTAATATATAAGGTGAACAGATTCACAGTTGTGACATAATTGGACAAAGGCCTTTCATTTTTAAATGTCGATATCTTGTTATATATTTTGGTAGGATGCTTTTTTTAATAAGCTTATTATCAAGAATTTAATACTTAACACACCAAATAGGCTTGAATTTTACCAACAGTGCTATATTAAACAATTTTTCTTCCAATCACTAAACAAATACTGCCTAAATGGTGTTCACATCATTAAATCTTTACAGCAGTTCTATATTGATCACTACTATCACTTGATAGTTAATACTGACTAGGTACTGTTCACAATTTATTATTTTTAAGTTTTATTTTAATCAAATAAGTTTCATTATAATTATAACATGACTGGTAATACTGACTAGATACTGTTCACAATCATAACACTGTTCACAATCATTACACTGTTCACAATCATAACACATTTTTTAAACATAAGTCAGTTTCATTTGAATCATAACATGATAGTTTATACTGACTGGATACTGTTCTCACCACTGAATCTTCAAAAACATTTTTTTATTAAAAACTAACTGAAACAATTGCACACAACAGTTACTGCCTCTGTGGATGATGTTCACAGCATTGAATCTTTACACAAGTTCTTTTATTAAACACTACAACTATTTCACACGACAGTCACTTCCTGAATGGTTTTCGAATTATTTAATCTTTACATGTGTCGACTATTAAAACTTACTGAATGTTGTGTTGATTAATAATCAAAACTATTTCCCTGAGGTCAGGTAAAACCAGTTAACTATTAGCCTTGGGAATTTCTTTGTCGTGGACATCATTATATCAAATGCATGGACAGTCATTGTAGGTGGCATGACTTCTTTCTCAATTTTTGACAGAACCTCTATGACAATGAATTTTTCCCCAAATTGTTTCAACATGGAGCCTGTCATTTGGTATGGCGATCTTCTCTTCATGTTTACTTGCATTTTCAGCCGTTCGATATCCATATACAGCCTTACGATTGTATAAGAGGGAATGCTTGTGTTAAAAATATCGGAGAACGTATCATTTTCATTTATTTTAACAAATGAATCTACTGTTTTGCTGTCCGAGAAATAGCTTAACTGAAACCAGTCCACCCTGTTTCTTCGAGCATTGTTGTCCAATCAAACGTCTGGATACACAAATCAGGGCTTACAATTGGACAACTGGCTATAGAAACGATGAAAAGCGGAATGTGGAAGGAGTTGTCTTTTTTCCATGACATTTTATTTTAATCGACGGGTTATATTCGGGGCGGAGGGATTAAAAAAGTTTGGGATTTCATTTTTTTTCTGAAGTTGCTTTTTTTGAGCGGCGGGTTTGTTAAAGCTGCACTCTCACAGATATACCATTTTTACAGCTTTTTTTATTTTTTGTCTTGGAAAGGGCAAATTTTTGCATAACTTTCTGCAAACTAATGATTTAAGATTGCTGACAAAAAATCAGACGGTGGATTTTCATATTTCCGTTCGAAATTAATGTTTTATGGCCTAAACCATTACTAACAGTTTAAGAAAAATGCACAAAACATCATTTTTTTAACTTAAATATAAAAATCTGCGATCTTTTTTTTTGTCAGCAGTCTTATATAAATGGTTTCCATGGATTTTCGCAACAATTGGTTGGTTCCAAGACAAAAAATAAAAATGTTGTCAAAACTGTGAGAGTGCAGCTTTAAATGAACAATAAAAAAACAGTGACCAAAGTAATAACATTACTTTTAAAATCAATAAAATGTCTGCTGGAAGTGAATCTAAGTATGGTTTTTAGATAAATAAAAGAATACAATTTTATCTAGGTTGTTTATTTTTGGTTATGATATTTCTTGTTTTCTAAGACCCTGCCCTCATTTACCTGTCGTTATATACTGTGTTTCCTGGGAATGCTGTATCTAAAAGGGAGAATTTTCTCAACAGCATTATTACTGAATTATGTGATGTGTTTGTTTATTCCAGGCAACTCTGATGTTCACAAAGGTCTAGCTCATTATTATAAGGACATTGCCCCAAGTTCCAACATTGGTAAGTTTGTGATTGCAGACTCTTAATGTGTCTTAACATTACTTTAGCTCTAATGTTTCATAGTACATGTTGTATCTCAATAGCTTGTCTTTTCTCACACACTGTCCTCAGTTGCCTGTCAGTTAACACTGTGTGTCTTCAATTGCATTCAGTGGGAGTTTTTGTTATTTTATCAGATGTTTCTTAACTGCATCATTACTAAATTATGTGATGTGTTTGTTTAACTTCAGGCAACTCGGATGTTCTCAATGGTCCAGCCCATTATTATGAGGACATTGCCCCGAGTTCAAACATTGGTAAGTTTGTGATTGCAGACTCTTAATGTCTCTTAATTTACATTAATACAGACGTTATGTTTCATTAAGGGCTTCCATTAAGAATTTAAAACTGGAAGTAAGAATTTCCTGACCATCAATATTGGAAGATTTTTACTATAATTTGGAGGTTTAAGTTTCCTTGAGTACAATTTCTTCTTTTCCAGTATTTTTTTAAATAGTATGTTAAAAATCACATAATTTTGAAGCATGTTAAAAATCACATAATTTTGAAGGTATATCTTGCCAAATTCACAGATTTATGTTATAATAACTCATTTTTCTCCAAGACTGATTGAAATTTTGAGCATAAAAGTAATATTGACACCAGGTTTTGATATTTTGAACTTCCAAACTTTTTACTTTGGAAGTTTCTTCAAAATTATGGAAGTTTTTGTACTTCCAAGGAATTAAGTTTGGAAGTTTTAACCCATTTCTAGGGAGTAAGATACTTCCAAACTTCCTTAAATGGAAGCCCGGCTGTGTCTTCAATTTCCTTCAGTGGGAGATTTTAATTATATCAGATGTTTCCTAACTGCATTATTACTGAATTATGTGATGTGTTTGTTTATTTCAGGCAACTCTGATGTTCATAATGGTCCAGCCCATTATTATGAGGACATTGCCCCAGGACCCAGCATTGGTAAGTTTGTGATTGCAGACTCCTAATGTGTCTTTACATTTCTCTAGCCCTATGTTCCATAGTATCTCAATAGCTTGTCTTTTCTCACACACTGTCCTCAGTTGACAGTCAGTTTACACTGTGTGTCTTCAATTGCCGTCAGTGGGAGGGTTTTTTTTATCGGATGTTTCTTAACTGCATTATTACTGAATTATTTGATGTGTTTGTTTATTTCAGGCAATTCTAATGTTCACAATGGTCCAGCTCATTATTATGAGGACATTGGCTTTAGTTCCAATATTGGTAAGTTTGTGATTGTGGTCTCTTTAATAGGTGTAATATGTATATATTTACATAGGGTAGCTTGGTGACATTAGAAACTTTCTTGACCATTTATTGCAGATAAGATGTGGGCGTTTTTCCACACACAACCTTAATTCAGCATTGCATTATCACATATTTATTTTTTTATAGCATTCACAATTTAATATAGTACTTTAAATGTAAATATATATATATTATAAATATGTGAATGTTCATTTCAGGACCATTGATTCAATCATAAATGCCCTATGTCAAATTGGCCATTGACCAAAGAAGCACTAATGAGGTTCATGGGAATTATCAGTTAGATGAGGACATTTATGATCATATGAATGTCAGAAATAATTTCATTGCTTATGTATTAAAATAAAACATTAAAATGAGCACAATTTAACATATTGTTATTGTTTTTCTTTGACCTGGAGCCATTCACCTTCACTCTGACTCTGGCACCTGGTATAGTCCAAGAGACATTGTTCATGAAGTATTTTTTTTAAGTAGTAAATACATATTTATATCAAGGTCTTGCATTCAATTGTCAAAAATAAAAATATATCCTTGTGTGGGGATTTTCTGATGGTGACTTTGTCGTGACAGATATGATTTAAAATAACTACTAATAATCTTTCTCAAGCATTGCACATTTATGACAGATTTCAGATGCTGAAAACGTTATGGTCACCGTTTCTTCTGTTCTCCAACAATGCTGCGATCACTTCTTTGTTCTCTAACCAGCCATCAGCGGACGATATCAAGTCCCAAATTAGTTTGAAATTTATAATGTTTTCTGTATCATTTATACAAATATTTTATATATTTTTAAAGGAGTTAAGCACCATCCAAGGAAGTGACAAAGAACACCTTGAAGCCAAACCCCAGCTGTGGAAACTGGTATACAGAAGTGCTTCAGGTTACAGAAACGCCCTTCCAAGCTGGATTACGAGACTGTTTGTTATCAAGCAAAACAAATGTTTACATAGAAGGTTTTTGACAGTGGTAAAAGGTTTCATTAAGACTAAACTATCAGCACAGGATCGACAGCTACAGCAACGCTGAATAATTATCACCAGTGTTGTGGTTTGTGTCATGGTTTTGTTAAAGTAAGGAATCAGTCTTTATGTGAAGTGTCTAGGCCGCATATTTCAAAATTCAACTTTTGAGATTTTTGTGTAGCAAACACCAAATTTTACAACACAGATGTATAACTCTTAAGTATTGATCTTGAAACATATGTGAATATATAGAAATAGTAGTCAAATAAAATGACATCATCTAATCCTTTTTTATTTTGGGTATGTAATGTGAAAATGGCATGTACTTAAATAAATGAACATATTCTTAAAATAGGCATTTTTAATCATAAATAATAGTAATAATGTATCGTTTATTTGACCAAGGTATAATGTAGTTGAAATTTCTTTTTTATATTTTTTTATGCAATTATCTGCACTAGTCACTGTAATATTTGGTTTGATGAATTACATGTATCATGATCTAGAAATAAAGGATAATTGTTTTTTTTTTCAGTTCTCTTTTGTAAAAAAATCAACGAGTAAGCACCAAAGTTATATTTCACAAGTGTAATTTTCATTTTTGGTGTTCACAATTGTGAAATATATTGTGTTTCAAAACTGAAACAACTGTTTTTAGTTTATGCCTAAAATTGGTATATTGGGACATTCAATTGCATTATTTTTTCACGAAACGCCATTGATTTTGTGTCACAGCCCTGTGTGCTCTGAATTTTGTTTTGGATAGCAGAGCAGGCTATAATTTCAAATCAGTAGAAAATATCGAATTGATATTTTTACTGTTTCAAACAATCAATTTCTTTCTCACTGATATATCCCTAAAAACCACTTGAAAGCATATATACTAAACATCTTTTATCTCTTTAAGTGTAAAATTATAAACTTTTATATACCTTTTATATTGTGTTAAAACACGAAGAAGTGATACATTTTTAGACTGTATTTTCTAACATAACTTATGTAATGGCAAAATATTTGTTTATTAATATGGTCATATGCAACCTTACATGAATATTCTCATAATAAATGTGTTTACCAAGTATGTTTTCCTTGTGAGGCCCCCTTTCAAAATTGTTCGAAGATTTTAATACCATGCAGAACTCTAGATATCATGGCAACGGAAAGAAGAACTTTAAAACATGTTGGCAAATAGCTAAGTTTCGGTCTGGAGTCAAAATTGGCCACGCATCGGGGCCACCTGTTTTATAAATACAATATTATCATATAGGTAACGTCTTAGCTTGGCTGAAATCGCATTTGTTGGATCATTAGTTTTTGATTGTAGCATCATGTAGTAGTCTAACCAAGAATGTTAAAATAATGCCACTGCGGTCAAGCTGTTCCTGCCCAGCATGTCATCGGTTTCCTGAACAATAATAAAGGAAAACCACAAGGTCCAGATCCTTTATACAGGAAACGTTTAATCTTAGTATGGTCCTTAAAGATTGTTCATTAGAAGTAACCATGGACATCCTCAACAGCCACTAACTTCCTTACGAATGACCAACTATGATCGTTTAGATAGAGTCTCGTCTATGTTGATTTGCCTGGTGTCAAGTTTAGCCCTGTCCAATTTATGCATGCGATACAAATGTATTTTAAACAAAGTAATTAAAACTAGACGTCGAGACTGTGTCCTTGACCTTTGAGACACATGGATCTTGTATGCGACATGCCGTCTTCTCGTGATGGATTTTTGTGCTAAGTTATTCAAAATTTCTTACAGCTGCACACTCACCGACTGACTATTTTGACAGCCTTTTTATTTTTTTGTCTTATATTTACGTTCGAAAGTTTATTTATGGGTAAAAGCGTTACTAACGCTGCAAGAAAACGGAAATATTCGCCCGATGTCCACACAATTGCCATCTGTTATATTGTGAGTTAACTTATATGACTGAAATGAAGAGATTAATGTCAAAATCAGCTGATTCTGAGACATCTTTTATAAAGGTCAATCAGTGAGAGTGCAGCTTTGAAAAAACTCCTTTACGTTTTGTCAGCCATCAAAAAGAACTGTGCGAAGTGATCGGTAAAATGATAAATTTAACCAGAAGTTCAAATTTGGGCTGTTGTTAAAAATTGCTGAAAATTGTGACCACTATGCCCGATCTCGCGGAAAATTACGCTAATAAACGATACATGTTTTAGACTTGTTTTTACAAGCATGTATGTTTAATTTAGTATCAATCACTTGTTGTCCGGTGTTTCTTCATTAAAGTGTGTGGAATAGCCCAATCTTAACAGAATTTTAAACAAGATGGCCCTATATCGATCACCTGATTCGACAAATTCACAACATATATGTTTAAGACAACATACTGGACCCTTCCCGCGTGTACGCGGCAAATGACACTTGTATGCGTCCTGTTTTACAAACGGGCTTATAAATCATGAAAAATATGTGTTTGTTTAAAATGTTTCAAAGGGCCATAACTTTTTTAATATTGAAGTTATGTAACTTGCCACAAACGAGCACATTGTTCCTGTAAATAAGTTCATCAAGTTTTGTCGTTGAATTTATCAAATTTATGAACAAGCCGTTTTAATGCATGCTAACTCCAGCTTTCGGAATTATATGACTCAGAAAACAACACTAAAATACAGTGTTAATTTTTTACTCTGTGACAAAAACTATTCATGTGCTCGTAGAACCCGTGCACCCAATTTGGTAAGGTCTTGTTGTAAACTTATATCCTCGGATATATATATATATATATATATATATATATATATATATATATATATATATATATATATATATATATATATATATATATATATATATATATATATCCGAGGATATAAGTTTACAACAAGACCTTACCAAATTGGGTGCACGGGTTCTACGAGCACATGAATAGTTTTTGTCACAGAGTAAAAAATTAACACTGTATTTTAGTATATATATATATATATATATATATCGGAGCACATGTTGACGTATATATGTAGGGGTCACTTTATACGTTGTTAATTGACCATTATTAAATGAGGGGTCATTATTCTACATGACAACGGCTAAGTGCTGTCGTTCGGCGCATCAAATATAGTCCATGAAATCTCCTATGGGATGCTTGCTTTCAAAAAACCCGCGCGATGAGCACCGCGTGTTCTATAAGGCCAAAACAAATTTGTTTGTCGCCCGACCGACCGACCCGATCCTATTCTATGGGTTTTGATCAATCTGCTTGTATGCGTTCTTTGAATTTGCTCTTTTAATGTTAATGAATACGTCGTTTAAAGCTGCATTCTCACAGATTTACCGTTTTGACAACTTTTTTGTCTTTGAATGAGCCAATTTTGCGTAAATATCTGCACACCAGTGATTAAAGACTGCTGACAGGGGATCAAATTGCATATTTTCTTATTTCCGTTCGAAAATTAATGTTTTATGGCTCGAAGCGTTAATAATGATTTAAGAAAAATGCATAAAACATCTATTTTTGAACTAAAATATAAACATCTGAGATCCTTTTTTGTAAGCAATCTTATATGACTGGTTTCCATACATTTTCGCGTAAGAGGGCAGTGAGTATCAATTTGCAGCAGAATGAGGACAGTGTGTGCCCATTTGCATCTAAGTGAGGACAGTGCTTGCCCATTTGCATCCAAGTGAGGACAGTGTGTGCATGTTTTTGCATCAATGTGAGGACAGTGTGTGCCGATATGTACTTTCATTTAGGTTTTTCAAGTTTCAAGTTGTATTCATACTCTAGGCCCATATGGGAAGAACGTAGTCAAGAAAAATGTTATTTTCTAAATTGATTTCGTACATAATTTTTTTATATGAAAAACGTTTGTAAAGAGATGTTTATTATTGAAAACAATTGGATAATACAAGAAATAAGCTTAATATGATAGTTTCTTCTTAGAGTGGTATATATGGTCGGGAGAGTATCAACTATATATCTGAATATGTCAAAGAATGGGTTTGAGGGAGGTCGCTCATGTTTTTGTTAATATACTTTGTATGACGAAATATGGTATTGCAAATCGTTTGGAGTGTTAAAAAGGCATTTAAAGCTTAAACCCTTATTGTTAATATTTCCTCAAATATCGTATATAACCACAATTTTATTTGCGTTTCTTGAGTATCGAAATACGCTTTCAACATAAATTAGTCTATGGTTTCTCTATAAAATAGGCTACACAAACCTTAAACCCGACCCGGCAACCTAAAGTGACCCGCGAGAAGTTGTATTTCCTACGGTGATCCGTTAGGGCCCATTCGGAACATCTGGGTTATTTTCTATCGAAAACAACCTCAAATGGATGCCGGTAGATCAGTACAAGTAGTTGTCAAATTTAAAAAAAATAGTATTGATTTATTGTGGTGTTATAACGTGAATTTTATATTATTATGTTCAAATTCATTGCCAGTTAATATTGCATGAAAAAGGAAGACCCCAAATATTAAAGTCCGGAAGTTTAGCTGCTAAATTGAAATTACTACGCTATCTATTTGCAGCGTAGTTAAATGAATTGCTTCTGACATTGTTAATCGACTAAATATATCCAGGTTGTTTTCGATGGAAAATAGCCGAGGTCTTTGCTGCTAACCATATAGTTAATTAATCATCGAATGAAATAAATTGTTGAAGAAACTTTCCTACGCTTAATTGCGAACACGCACAGTGCCCTAAAAGGTTACGTTTTGGACTTAGGGATGCAAACGAATGGCAATATATTCGAATAGTCGGTTATTCTTTCGATAGAGAAGTTGAATACGTGATTACCAATATGCATCTTTCAGAAGTTTGAGTAAAACTATTATTCGCTATAATAATAGCGTGTCTTTTAAAAAAAATACGGGGACTGTTATAACTTTTCGAAGATATATTCCATATCAGGGACGGATCCAGGAGTTGACGTTAGAGGGGGTGTAACTAAGGAGCGCAACCAGTACACATGCGCCCCTCCCTTTAAACCGAACATATATTGCATAAACTATTTGCATGTTGGTTTGCAATTACTGCTTCAAGACCATTGTAACAATTTGTAGTCAAAAATATGCATTTTGAACATGTCTTATAACTTTCTCTCTCTCATTTTGAAATTAAAAGTAAACTGAGGATTTTAGAGGGAGCGCGCGCCGGGTGCGTCCCCTCTAATCCCGCAAGTGCATATGATGCGTGTAAAGTGCATTGTCATCAAGTTTACCCCTCTGTGATTGGGTGCCAACCGTTGTAAAACAAAACAAACAAACTTTTTACAGAACAACACAGTTGTAGGCAAAAAGGTTTAATTGTTTTATTTATTCAACAAAAAACCTCGGATATTCGAATACCGATTTTGACTTTCGAATACTAAACTTTCGATCGTATATTCGATTATTCGTTTACATCCCTGGGATAGCTTGAAACCACTTCGATGTAAAACAAGGCATTCGGTAAAGGGGGGGGGGTCTTTCCTCTTGGAGTTATCTCATCTTTAAAGACGGTCTCTTCAACAAACAAGAAACTACCGGCAATTATCTTACACTTCAGTATCCATTGCAATAATCCAACACTTGCAGACGACTTAACACTGCCACATGCATGTGGAAATAAAACAGCATTAGAAAACAATTGCTTGTTGTAAAAAAACTATGCTAATAGGTGGGGATATGAATTTAATGTTGACAAATAGCAAAGCAATAATTTTTAGTTCTTAAACACAATAATGCAACAAATATTAAAATCGGCACTGAACACATAACCAACACAGGAACTGCAAAGCACACGAATGTAACCGTCACTATATCTAATAGCTGAAGACGCAATTTTTTTAAATGATTGGTGAATGATGAAAAATGTACTGTGTTGAACTATGGTCTCATAAGGTAGAAATATGGTGTTTTATACTCATTTCTTTCAAATTAAACTCGGTATCCTTCATAAAAACATTGCTTTTGACAATTATTCATCCTTTTTAGAATATTAAAACAATATTTTTAATTGTGGTAAATCTAATTTGGGAGTAAGATTGGATCTTTCAATGCACCAAAGTATTTGACGAACGAATCAGATAAGGAAGTGTGTCTCTTCTCTCAATCCTCGCAATAGTAAAGACCACTGATGACCACTGATGATGTTAACTAGCTAACACTTAGCCTATTTATTATGAAATTATGTCTACCTACAGTATTGCACGGTGACGAACTTTGGCACAACATACTGGCGCAAGATAGTCTGAAGCGTGAAAATACATCAGATAAGCAGTTAAACGCATGCAATATCTACCAACGTGGACTCGAACTAATATGCCATTGAGCCTGGTAGAATGGTGTGTAAATCAGCTTACTACAAATACGTAGAAATCTGAACACAAAATGATGAAGACCTTCCGCGATATGTTGCTCTTTATGATAGCATTGCACATCCAAAGCTTTAGTTGCTTGCTAAGAGTATAGATAATATAAGACACGCAATCAGCTCGGCGAATGCTTCATATGCACGGTACTTCAAACCCTATACGTGCAAAATATGTAAAGCCAATGTGTTTGAATTGGCCAGACACCATATTGTAAACTGTAATAGCACATATTGGTGGAAAGGACAACTGATTAATAAACTATGCTTAACTGTTAGACAATCATTATGTAAGCTTTCTTAGCAGAGCAGAACAATTATTTCGCACACTTTTTCAAGGAGAGACTCTAACTGCGTTTCATTTTGACTCAGAATTGCAGAAACAATTCTACCGAATGTAAAGTGCAGTTGTTCTTAAAAGAGATTCTATAAACCATTACGTAATCACAACGAGTTGCATCTAAAATACCCCCAACTAATGTAGCCGTTTATTTTGCGAACTTGTAACTTATAGAAGTTTCTGTTATAGAAATTTATTTTATGTTGTTTCTGGCTTATAACAATAATGTGTGGCTCATTTATAATAGGGAGAAAATGAGTGCAGTGTGTGTCAATTTACAGGCGTAAGAGGACAGTTAGTGTCAATTTGCAGCAGAATGAGGACAGTGTGTATTGCATCCAAGTGAGGACAGTGCGTGCCCATTTGCATCCAAGTGAGGACAGTGTGTGCCAATTTGCATCCAAGTGAGGACAGTCCGTACCGATTTGTTCATCCATTGAGGAGGAATGTACACTCAAGAAAAATGTCATGTTCTAAGTTGATTTCATATATACGAGGGGTGTCCCTGAAGTTCTCGGAATAACGTCATTATCCACAAACGCAAATAGCTATTATCTTGACATTTATTGAGAATGTAATTTAAACTAATTGCGGTTTAGCGCTTGTATTTTTTTTTACTTTCAACATATTTGATATCCATAGCAACTGGCCTAACCTTACCCGCAGCAAGCGTTTGTATTGGTAAAATCTCGTAATGTGACGTTAACAGCGTGTCTGGCCGTGATTTCCTGAAAACTTCAACGTCATTGCTGTTCCCGTTTTAATTTCATTGTATTTTCAGTTACACCACTGTTTCAAAAGCAAAGTCGTCATGACGTCAACAGCTGAGCGTAGGCCTTCAGATGTCAGTCAGAAACCGTAAAGCAGACGAAAAGGTCGACAACGCTTACACTGTTCGGCAAAACGTTCCTATATAAGTGGCATAAGCGATTCTGTAATGGTAGATTGTCTATAAAAGACGACACCAGGGCAGGCAGGCCAGCGCAAGTGAATTCGAACATTGATCGGGTGAAAGACCATATCTACAAAGACAGGCGGGCAACAGTGCGAAGTATTGGAGATGACCTGGTTATCTCGATATCAACTATTTACCGCATTCTGACTGACTAACAGGGAATGTCGAAAGTAAGCGCGCGCTGGGTACCTCCGTGACTGACCGAACACGGAGAGATCTTAATCAAGCTTTACGATAGAAGCGGCCAAGTGCAGACCTGGATCGCATAATTCTTCATCAGGACAATGCATCGGCTCAAAAGGCGGCATCAACGCAGAATTGAGCTGTAAGAGCATACGCTTTACAGTCTTGACCTGACCCCCATAGACTTCCGTATTTTTTCCGGACATCGAAGGCCAGCTACCGGGTCGGCGTTTTGAGTCGACATCCGACCTTATGGAAACGACACAGAGGATCGTTTCAACCCTCGACAAAGAGTGGTACGTCGAAACATTCCAGAAATGGATCAGCAGACACCGGAAATGTGTGAACACCGACGGAGATTACGTTGAAAAAGTTAACAAGGAATTGTATTCTGACGTCAGCTGATGTCCACGACGTCGTTTGTGCTCCGGGTGTTGTGTGATGGGTAGTTTCCATACATCCGATAAGGGATTTATGTTTATTGTAAGCTTTTGATATTAATACAATAATGTTTCGAAATATTAAATATGGTCATGGTGATCTTTTTGTTCAAAATAACCGGGCCCCAATTTCTCGGAGCTTTTGATATTTATACATTTATGTTTCGAAATATTAAATATTGTCATGCTGATCTTTTTGCCCCAATTTATCGGAACTTCTTAAGCTCAATAGGCTTAAGACACTTATTTCAATTAGACAAAACACATATTTAAATGTAATGTTGGTAGTCTAGATAAAATATGGTTTGTTTTGATAACCGTAACAGTAATTCCTTTTTAAAGTCTAATAACTCTTATTGAAGTTGGTATTACGCGAATAAAAGACAAACAAAATAGTGCGATTAGCTAAATCCTATTATAAAGGTACATATGAAATTCCGAAAAACTGGGGCCCGTATTGCAAAAATTATTATACAATTCCAGGAACTTCTGGGACACCTCTCGTATATAAAAAAAACGTTTGTAAAGAGATATTATCTATTGAAAACAATTGGATAATACAAGAAATAAGCTTAATATAATAGTTTCTTCTTAGAGTGGTATGTATGTCCGGGAGAGTATCATCTATATATATCTAAAACTGTCAAAGAATAGGTTTGAAGGAAGTCGCTCATGTTTTTGTTAAATATACTTTGTACGACGAAATAAAGTTTAGCAAATCAATAGGAGTGTGCATAATAGTGCCCTGTTGTACTATTTTTTGTTTGTAGTTCTCTAATGTATTTCAGTCTCATAAATGCTTAAATAAAAGTATAGTCAACAAACAATACATACAAGTAAATTGTCACTCTAGTAAGATTCAATTTTATAAAACAACTAAGACACATATGAATTCATCATTTTACAGATAAGAGCAAAATTCCATTTTGTGGTCGGATTAGCAAAGCTATTGTACACATGGCTTAAAACACATATACTATTTTAGAAGAGATTATCTGCATATTTGTTTTTAAAAAATTATCTTTGAATTTAAATAACTAAATATAACATGGTAACATTTTTCACATGTTACATTATAACTTCTTAACTCATCTCCAGAAAGGTATTAATTTGCTTATGATAATAGTGTGTTGCTGAAGTGAGGCTCTTTTTATTATTGGGAGCAAAATGAGTGCAGTGTGTGCCAATTTACAGGCGTAAGAGTGAGAGTCAATTTGCAGCAGAATGAGGACAGTGTGAATTGCATCCAAGTGAGGACAATGCGTGCCAATTTGCATCCAAGTGTGGACAGTGTGTGCCAATTTGCATCCAAGTGACAACAGTGCGTACCGATTTGTACATCCATTTAAAAGGAATGTACAGTCAAGAAAAATGTCATGTTCTAAATTGATTTCATATATACGTGGGGTGTCTCAGAAGTTCTCGGAATAACGTCATTATCCACAAACACAAATGCATATGTAACTATTATCTTGACATCAATTGAGAATGTATTTTAAACTAATTGTGGTTTAGCGCTGGTATTTTTTTCTTTCTTTTTTTTACTCTTGACATATCTGGTATTCATAGCAACTGACCTACCCTTACCCGGAGCAACCGTCAATATGGTAAAACGTGGATTTTTATATCACTTTAAGGTGAGTAAATATTCCGCAAAATGACGTGACGTCAACAGCGTGTATGGACGTCATTTTGTGAAAAATTCAATGTCAATGCTGTTTCCGTTTCAATTTCGTTGTAACTTAAGTAACATCACTGTTTCAGAAGCAAAGTTGGCATGACGCCCTTGCTAATCCCATTTAAAAACTGCTTTAAGGCAATGAAAAAATTCTGACTGTGCGTATAAAACTTTTGCGCCACTTGGAAAGGGGTGTTAGATAAGGTATCCACATATGATCAGATCGTTGTTGCCGGATTAGCAAAGCTGTTCTATATATGGCTTGAAACACATGCTATTTTAGAAGAGGGAGATTATCTGCATTTTTGTAATTGTCTTTGAATAAAATAATTCAATATAACATGGAAACAAAGTGTTTTGAGATTTGCTGTCAGCTAAATTAATATTTTGTTTAAAAGTACCAACAGCAGACAACATGTGTTTTCATGTGTTAGTTTATATTCACATATACACACACACACTACTGATAAAAACGATCAGATCTGGCTTTTAGAATCAAGAAACAATTGTTGACACTGATTTTTAATATATTAAGGACAGTGAAAAGGCACATGAATTTCATTTTCTATGGCAATTTTACATATAGGTCATAAATGTCGATTTTCAGAGATATCAATTTCATATTTTCCCGTTTCAAGCCTAAGTGGAGCAACTCCACATCTTAATTAAGCCATTGCTGACTTGTGCTTTCTACCTATACTGGAACATTTAACATAGTTTTCAGCTCAATATTCAACCTTAGATTGCCTAAATTTTCTAAGTTTTATTTCTTCCTTAAGCAAATAGGCCTATTTTATTTTTTATACTGACTCTCCATTCATCAATAATTTTGGAATAAGTACAGTTTTGTCACAAAAATGTTTTGAAGACATAGTTTGTATCCAACAGTTGAAGTGAATTTTATATGACAGATGGTTCTTATGTATATTATTATATATTTTTTAATTAACTATATTCGAAACCATTCAATTAAGCCTATGTCATTGCTGTGACACAGATTTCCACTGTTCATTTGTGGGGCCGCCAACATAATTCACCATAGAGAGCATTGTTATGTATTTTTGTATGCAGCGTGTCTTGGCAATGAATTCAAACTGTTTATTCGAAAACACGACAATGTAAATGCGTATGTTAGAATACTTTCTGCACGTACTTTTCATTCTCTTTCATTTAGGCCACACCAAATTAATGTTTAGATCCTCGGATTTTTGCCAAAAAAAATTGGAGCGAGCGAGCGAAAAAAAATAAAAATAAAAGTTTGTCAGTTTTCATAAAAACAGAAGCGAGCGAAGAGCGAAAAATATATTTTTCCTTATATTCAATATAAATAAGAAAGATTGTTCAAAATAATTGCCCTAAAACCCGTTTTAATGCCATCTTGAACTGAACCTCTAATGGACATTGGGAAAATGTCAGAAAACATACTATTTATTCATCCGTGTTTAGTACAAACATTATATGGATAAATCTAATTTCTTATATAATTAAAACGTACTTTAATATGACGATCATTCATATCAGTAAATAACCCTGCTTTTAGTAAAAAGTTTGAAACGACTTATATTAATCTACCTGAATCAGTTTAACATCATAATTATGCAACTGTATTTAGACATAACTTAGGATTGATTTTGGATTTGTAAAAATGATCACTTACACAGGCATCATCAAACATCAGACTACATATAACATAGACTAAATTTTGTTTTTATTGTCACAGGAAATGCAATGACATGTGCTTATTAAAACAAAAAGAACAAGGGTATTTTTCAGAGTACTTTTTTATTATTTAGATGTTTTTATGCACCAGCCAATTATATATGACCCCCCCCCCCCCCGTGCCAAATAAAAACGAAGCTTCATAAAAAGCGCAGCTTTAGCGAAGCTATTTCTTCGCTAAAGCTGTGCTTTTTTTCAAAGCTGCGTTTTTTTCATGAAAGGTTCGCTTTTAGTAAAAATAGTTTCGCTAAACCATCGTCTTTTGAAAAATAGCTTCGTCTTTTTGTTAAAGCCATATTTTCCTTAAACAAAAGCTTCGTCTTTAACATAAAAGCTTCGTCTTTTGCATAAAAAGCTTCGTCTTTTTGAAATTTAAGATGGCCAATATTTATTAAAAAAGACGAAGCTTTTCAACCAAAGACGAAGCTTTAAAAGAAAAGACGAAGCTTATTTTTTTGGATCTTTTGCTTTGTAGGTGCACTTTTTGCGTTTTAAGTGTATTATATAAATAATAAGTGCTTTTTCTTAGCTGAAGATTTTTTTCTTTTAAAAATTCTGCATTTCATCTCAATTATAATAATTCATGTTCAAGTTAAGAATTTCTTTTATCAGCAGTAATTTAAATGTTTTTGTTTATCCATGTGTAAATCTACAATAACATAAAAAAAAATATTCAATCATTCATCAAATTCATACATTCTATTCCTGATTGAATGAAGTATTCAATCTCTTGATGAATGAATGAAATATGGAAAAAAAAGGTTGAATCCAAAAATAAAATAATACATGGATGAATGAATGATTGATTGATTGATCGATTGATTGCACAAATGAATGAATGATGAATTAATGATGAATGAATGTGAATGTTTGATTGATTTACTGATGTATTGATTGATTAACTGGTGGGTTGATTGATTGGTTGGGTGATTGATTGATTAGTGATTGAATGAATGAATGAATAATGAATGAATGAATGAATGAATGAATGAATGAATGAATGAATGAATGAATGAATGAATGAATGAATGAATGAATGAATGAATGAATGAATGAATGAATGAATGAATGAATGAATGAATGAATGAATGAATGAATGAATGAATGAATGAATGAATGAATGAATGAATGAATGAATGAATGAATGAATGAATGATTGAAAATTTGAATAAATAATTGAATGAAGGAATGAATAAATAAATTAATAAATAATTAATAAATTAATTAATTAATTTACTTAATTAGTTACTTTTAAATGACTGGATGAATCAATTAATTATCAATTAATGATTCAAAATAAAATAAAAAAGGATATTTTTAATAAATCAATGCAATAAATCATAATTTTATAATATTATGCAAAATAATACACTTACAAAATAAACAGTTATTAATTGCATTCAACTGAATATTCACAGAATTCATATTACTGAAATTTCTATACATGTTATCATCAAAGATCTTAATGCTTTGTTCATAAGCCATTCCCATGATAAGCCATATTTGTACAACAACCAATCAGAATCTCAGAACCAAATTTAAAATAGGGGCGGCCATTTTGTTGGGATTTCAGCAGGAAGGCTTGGATGTTTTTAAAGGAATTAATGAATTTACACAAATAACAACCATTGATGATTAAAGGGATAAATTAATGATATCAAATTTATGATATAACTATCATAAGATTAGATTAACATGGACTATGATTTGAAATGACAATCCAATCATTTGATGTTTTGTAAAAGATGACATGCAGTACTGGTGAGTTCTTATAATATTCTGATCTTATACTTATTTTAGTTGTTTATCAATTACTTAATAACCTCAGTGACTATTTTCTTAAACATGTTGGACTTTATATTTCAAAATGATGTCCAGCTCTTAAAAATACAATGAAATTTATAAGATATAGTTTTAAATCTCATTGATTTCTTGTTTTTACCCTTGGCTTAACAGAATATCTATCAAAATTTGCAGAATGTTTTTCCATTAAATGTACATCTGATAAGAATCAGTGTTGTTTTACAAGGG
Organism: Mya arenaria; assembly: GCF_026914265.1. NCBI lineage: Eukaryota > Metazoa > Mollusca > Bivalvia > Myida > Myidae > Mya > Mya arenaria. Next base: position 64,111,078 of record NC_069133.1, on the reverse strand, counting down.
GTAATAAAACTGCCATCTGCCAGATGGCCTACCAGATATTGAAAATTGGATTGATCCATTATGTAAAGTATTAATTAACAATCTGGTAGTTCACACTGTGTAATAAACAGAGCTGTTAGGAACCTCTAAATTTAACAAAAGGGCAACATAAGGCAGAGTATGGAAAAAGCCATTTTACAATGTAGTTGACAGTTTAAAAAAATAGTTTACAATTTAGGTATCATACTGAAAGGTATGCCTCTACACCAACTAACTGGTGTAAATAATCAGAAGATCTAGTCAAAAATAAACAATATTAAGTATAAATATTGATTTCAAACATTTATAATATGCTTCCATGTGGTTTAATAGAGACTATAGTATCAGTGAAAAAAATGATATTCAACAATTTCACATTTTAATACAGCAATAAAAGGTCATAATGTTTTGTTTTTATTCTTTATTGGGGAAGTTTATACACAGGTATCAATGGGATATTATTTCATATCATGTGGGAACTAGTGATAAACTTGGCATTGATGTATATATGATATATATTTTATTAAGTTTTTTGTTACACCAGTCTGAGGCTTTTTATCCCCTATAGTATTAGAGGGTTGGGGGAAAAAAACAGCTTTTGAGAAGAGCTGCGTTTTTTTGCCACAAAAAGCGCAGCTTTTGCGAAGCTTTCTGCAGTATTGGCCAAAAAAGCGTAGCTTTTGCGAAGAGCTGCGCTTTTTGCTTGAAAAGTGCAGCTTTGTGAAGCTTTCTGCTGTATTGGCTCAAAAAGCGCAGCTATTTGCAAAAGCTGCGCTTTTTGCTTGAAATAGCGAAGCTTTGTGCGGTATTGGCCTGAAAAAGCTGCGCTTTTTGGCCAATAACGCACAAAGCTTCGCTATTTCAAGCAAAAAGCGCAGCTTTTGCGAACAGCTGCGCTTTTTCCGCACAAAGCGTCGCAAAAGCTTCGCTATTTCAAGCAAAAAGCGCAGCTTTTGCGAATAGCTGCGCTTTTTGGCCAATACCACACAAAGCTTCGCTATTTCAAACAAAAAAGGAAGAAGCTTCGCAAAAGCTGCGCTTTTAACAAATCGAAAGCTTCGCTAAAGCTTCGTTTTTTGGCCAAAACCGCATCGTTTTGCGGCGCTTTTAGCATCGTTTTGCGGCGCTTTTAGCATCGTTTTGCGACGCTTTAGCGAAGCTTTTTTTGGCACGGGGCCCCCCTAAGTCCGGAATAGCGGGGACTTTGACTTCCGGTCTCTCAAAACCCGGGTAAAATACCTGACCTGCAGGGACACACTGCTGGTAAAATCCGTGCCAAATGGCCCCGCAACCCCGAATACCTATGTGAGGCCCTTTCCCGACTATTTTAAATATGAAGACAAAACCACATTCACTAGGTACGGCAGGGCCACCTGAAAGGTCAAAACACAGCCCATTGCCTCTGTTGTCCCCGGTATACTCCTGGAACAAGGGCAAGGGGTGGGCGGGGCAGTGGTTACAATTGACAAGTGCATTACAATCCCAGATTATGCTGCAAATAAAAAACAAAATATAAGGTGATAAACTTAGGCTTACTTATGTTAAGGTATATCCAGACCAGTGTTTATATCGCTATTTGTGAAAAGATATTTGTTCAAAACTGTTGTTTTGTCAGAATTTGATCAAAAATGAGCTTGATACATCAATTTGGACCAAGCAATGACTCATGTTACAGTTAAGTTGACCTGTCCGATTTCCATTCAAAACGAGTCACTAATTACGCAATAAAATCACTACCAGTCTCAGATACACATGCTTTATTGCATAATGATTGCTTTAAATAATGATCCTTTAGTGTATGAGACGATCAACAATGACTTCAAGCATGCTCAAAACATATTTATTGTCAAAAATAAGATTTAATTTCCAAAATTCGAGCCTCATTGTTTATACCGGAAGCCACCATTTTGAATTTATTGAAACCCATGCTAAACCGATCGATATACAGTATAAAAACACTACGCATCGGTAACTTCCCTTTACAAAAACACGAAAACTAGCGTAGAAAAATTATACTTGATTATTTTTAGCCTTTTAATAAATTATTACCTGAAAAAAATCTGCTTGGCGATCAAAATGAAGGTGCGGGCGCACAAAAAAAATAAAAATATCTTTTTTACATTTTCAAAAATATAGGAGCGGTAAATCCGCGGAACGAAATATCAATTTGGTGTGGCCTTATATATTTAAACTATTCATCTATTTAAGGATTGAAATTCGACATGTTGCATTTAATTGGGGTATGGTATGCAATGGCGCAGTTCAAAATGTTGGTGGAGTCTTTCCGAAGGGGTATGGTATGCAATGGCGCAGTTCAAAATGTTGGTGGAGTCCTTCGGAAGGACTCCACCAACATTTTGAACTGCGCCATTGCATACCATACCCCAATAAAATGCAACATGTCGAATTTTAATACTTATATTTACATTCATTTAAATCTACATTTCTGCTAAAATAAATTGATTATTCAAGAGCATTTTCTCTTTTCTTTCTCTCGTTGTTGAAGTTAAATGTTCTCAACGGTGGGTAAATTAGAACAGCTATCGTAACCTAATTTTATACGACAATGAATGCACAGATAAAATAGTTCCTTATTTGTATGTTTATTTTCAAGGTCAAGAATATTATAAATACGTAATGTTGCATACAATGTGTGTTTTCGGTCCGTTATAGTGGTGTATTAAAACGCAAAAACCCGGGCGTTATCGGTAGATAACGTGCATTATTCAGTAGTCACGTTAATGCCCGGTTTTTTGTTTTACATATGCGCTTTCAGGGCCCGCATTATAACAATGAAGGCTTAGCGACCTGGTTTCTGACCGAAATTTTTCAACGATGCAAACTTTTGCACAAAAACATATTTTAGAATATATAATGTAGCTGCATACAAATACCAAAACATGAAATAAACCACATATAACTTACATATTTTCTGCTGAGTTGTCTTTTCCTGGCAAGCTGATGTGTTTACCAAATAGTTTTTTCTGCTGTTGTTTTGACTATTATTAATATTAAAGCACTAAATTATGTCTAAAACGACTAACTCCTCCGAACTTTAGTTATTTATGTCGATTTTATTCAGAACATACGACTTATATGGACATGATTCCATTACGTCGTATGCATTGAACAAAGAAATTTCAAATATCTTTTCTCTGATGCTGAAGATGCTGTACATTTTATCAAGAACATGTTTACAAAATTTTCAGGCTTAAATTAGTTATCAAAGCAAATAATGGTTAACGTAGGACTGAATAGGTTATTAATTGATTACCCAATAGGTATTGTGTGTAAATAATCCCAGTATTCAAGTCAATTTTTGAAAAAAAAAAACACTTTCTAAACAAATGAACACTGCAAAAATGGCGTCGAAACGAAATGCAGCTGCCGAGTTATGTTGCGGCCCGAATCGAGCTTAATGTAAAACTTTTTCAATGACATCACTCATGACGTCATACAAGCACCCGTTATAGAGGTTATTTTGAACTAACTGTTTGCATTTTCGTGACATTTATCAGCATTTTTAAACACAAACGTTTCTTCAACTGTTCCATCCATCATGAAATTATCTACATTAAAATCAATCAAATTATCGTTGCTTATTTTGTTTTAACTGCTTTACTGCAGATTACAGTTTTACATGTTGCCAATAATTTTACTACGATTTCATTAAAAAAAATAGTTCCGTAGTAAATATGCCCCGCCCCTTGGTATTATTGCGCCCAATGACAGGAAAGAAGTATCGAACAAACGCACGCGATATCGATGGGAAATGCCATTGCACTTTATACAGAAATAAAGTGCAATTGATAAACACCAACCATCGTTAAGGAATGAAGTGTGAATGTAAATATTTCCACATAGATGATACTTAATTTAATGTTTGTGTGTATATTGTGGTAACTCTTGCCTGTAACCAAAACGCTTTAAGACATTTAAAGCATACTTAATTTGCACTTTAATATTTAAAACATAATGATAAATTCCCTTAGACTTCCTTTATTTTCGTTTCGTATAGGTAGTCTATTGTAGCGATTTACGGGTATTGATTAATTAATATATTATAGATTTATCAATCTATCATGTATATAACCTACATATTTCAAGTATTTCTTTATAGAAGAGTAGACCATCAATTTTACATGCATATTCAAATATGAAATTGTTTATCCTTTTATAAAGAAATACTTGAAATATGTAAATATGAAATCATCATGGATGCTTGGGATGTATATATTTACACAATTTTGTCATAAGTTAAATATATACTCGTTTGCATGAAATAATTTTATTTGCGATGTAATGTAACATTTCCTTATTTAACAGTGTACAAATGTATATTGATCGTTTTATTCCTATGATATCACCTGTACACACTTTAAATGTATGCATTTGTCCACATGGGCCATGGCCATCTGGATGCAACATGAAATTTGAAACTTCTGTTTATAACAAGTGTTTCCAATTGCATGTATTCATTCTGTGCGTTCTCAATAGCCGGTGTGTGTTTTGTGTCTTCAGTTGGAGCGACGTCCTCAGTGGAATGTTCCCACCAGTGGAAACTATGTCCTCAGTTCACTGTGTTTTGTCAAATCCGTAGATATTGAACTATTTTTATTTCAAAGTGATTTATATAAAGAAGAAAAAATATATAAGGCTATGGTGCATTAATAATGCCAAAATATATGCAGGGAAAGAAGTTCTCATTTGGTTGTGAAAAGTCAAGTGTTCTCAATTGACGGTCCATACACGTATGAGTGAGTGAGTGAGTGAGTGAGTGAGTGAGTGAGTGAGTGAGTGAGTGAGTGAGTGAGTGAGTGAGTGAGTGAGTGAGTGAGTGAGTGAGTGAGTGAGTGAGTGAGTGAGTGAGTGAGTGAGTGAGTGAGTGAGTGAGTGAGTGAGTGAGTGAGTGAGTGAGTGAGTGAGTGAGTGAGTGAGTGAGTGAGTGAGTGAGTGAGTGAGTGAGTGAGTGAGTGAGTGAGTGAGTGAGTGAGTGAGTGAGTGAGTGAGTGAGTGAGTGAGTGAGTGAGTGAGTGAGTGAGTGAGTGAGTGAGTGAGTGAGTGAGTGAGTGAGTGAGTGAGTGAGTGAGTGAGTGAGTGAGTGAGTGAGTGAGTGAGTGAGTGAGTGAGTGAGTGAGTGAGTGAGTGAGTGAGTGAGTGAGTGAGTGAGTGAGTGAGTGAGTGAGTGAGTGAGTGAGTGAGTGAGTGAGTGAGCGAGCGAGCGAGCGAGCGAGCGAGCGAGCGAGAGAGCAGACAGTCGGTCGGTCGGTCGGTCGGTCGGTCGGTCAGTCAGTCAGTGAAAGGACGCATGAACTTGGATGGACTAATGGACGATCGTACAAACGAATAAATTAGTGAATAAATATATTAATCTTTAACGTGATATCTTGTATGCTACAACACATATATTTGAAACCTTTTTGATGTTTGTAAATTGAAGCCATTTGAATCCATACATAAATCACCCTTTTTACTATTTAGACGCTTGTTTTAAGGATATTATATGATGATAATGATTGCGACAAAGGAACTATTTTAAGGGGCAACGAGAGCGATGATGCGATACTTTTTTCATACGAAGTCATACAATAGGAAAGGGTTTAAGAATATGAAATAGTATTTTGAGTAATAGTCATACTTTGTAAAATGTGTATTGACCCAGTTTTCATGTTATCTATTCATACTACTTTCTGCGGTTACGTTTACCTTGGGGTTTTAAACACTAAACCGTGTTAAGTTTCTTTACTCATTGATAAACAGATTCGGTTGAAAGGTATTGAACGAGTTATTATAAATTAATGTTTATGTTAAAATATAAGCGATTGTTTCCCGTTTAACGAAGGGAAAATGCAATGTATAATAGTGGAATCTAAACAGCCGTTTTAAACTCACCTAAGGGTATTATTTCCGGGTTTATGTATAACAAAGGAACATAATTATACAGCTGTTTAAAACGTATCTAAGGCTAAAGTTAATACTAATAATACATTAATCAGACGTCTAATTTCGAATCGAGTATTTGGTATTTCAGAATGATATTCACGTGATAAGCTTTCATGACTCAATGATACTTATGATTTCGTTTTCGCGCGTATACTCATTTGTATTCTTTTTTTCCTATTTTAATAATTTCGTAATGATATTCTCGGTTTCCTTTTTTGAATGTTATAAAACGATGGAAAGACGCAACTTGCGTATGACACTGAAGTGAATATCAGAGTACAATCATGTTGAGGCTTAAAGAAGAGGGGATAATTTTTATTTTTATTCGAATGTAAACTTTAAAACTGCGACTCTTTTAAAGTTATGATAACTCATTTATTTCAAGAGACATTCCTTGATTTCGCGATATTAATCGTGTCACAAAGGGCACACACAGATGAATTAGTTTTAAAACAGTAACGATATCTGATGTTATGTTTACAGCGACAGTTTTACCAATTGTGTGCATGTATGAGGAGGGTGCATTTTCAGTCCTGTTAACGAAGACGTTTCTCAGTTATGTTATAGAAAACGTTTTAAGTCTTTATGAGGAAGTATAAGGTTAGTTAAGGAGTGAGAGGTCAGGAAGCGAGGCATGACTCCCCATTGCCTGTCTCCTCATTGCCTCCTCGTACCTCCTCATTGCCTCCGCATTGTTTCATCACTACCTCATCATACCTCCTCATTGCCTCCTCATCCCTCCTCATTGCATCCTCATCCCTCCACATTGCCTCCTCATTGCCTCCTCATACCTCCTCATTGCTTCCTCATTGTTTCATCATAAAGATGAGATGGACTTTTGAGGGATAGAAAACGTCCGCAAAGATGGAACGAAATGCGCAAGAAAATAGCATATTTCAATGTCCCAAATGCGCATACGTGTTCTTCTTTTGGAGAAATCTTTTGCATCATTTAAGAATATGGCATACTAGCGCGTATTAGTCTAATAAATGCGTATGCTGCGATAAATCGTTTCAAGATAGGAGAACAGTTTTTGATCATTTGAAACTTAGACTGGAAACTAAAATCTCGTGACACAATACTGGCGGATGTCGAGAGGTAAAGACGTGTATTTAAAACGAATTTGTTCGATAAAAATAACAACACGGCGAACAGGAAGTTTAAAAAGGGTGTTCGCAAAACAAATCAGGTGCCTTATTCCAAAATGGTGATAAGAATGGTTTTACCAGCTGAGCAGACGAAGGCTATCGCCAAGAGTATGCTAGAACGTCAGTCAAAGCCTACCCGGACATTGATAGAACTACACAGTCTTCAAAATCACTACATATTTGACGAATAAGACCCGATTCAACTAAGCCCGATTTAACAAAAACACTAACGCCCCCATTATTTTGAAAACAATTAGATTGATTTGTTCTAATATGGTCGAAGTGACAATAATTGTGCAAATCAAGTTCACTTTTAAAATTACTTCATGTTTCAACTAATCCTATTATGTGAAATCTTTGTAAATATTTATAGATTTCATGGTATTGGTGTATTTATGTAATCCACATATATTCCATGTACAAATAGATAAGTTTGAATCGTCATTTGTTGACCAAGAGTGGTTTCATTCGATGATACATCGTCGTCCCGCGAAGTTCGACTCCCACCCCGGTATCGTGGCTCGTCTCCTCTAATAGTAATCGGTCGTGTATCTGGAGCCCGGTTTACCGGCCGCCCACGAACAGCGCCGATGCGCACTATTTGCTTTCTTCCCTCGTCATATTTATAGACGCTGTCATCAACGATCAGTTTATCGAAGCACAAAGCCTTGCGAATCGCCCATCATTGCGCTCAGCAACTAAACGTTTTGAAAGTTCTCGCCTATGGCGCATTACACGTTCTGTGTAGTCCTCGTGCACAGCGTATCCTGAATCTCGGTTGAGTAAAGTTCTGGCTTTGTTCAAAATGATATCTTTGTCCTTGTACTTTCCGAACTTCACAACAATACTGCACTTATTTCTATCCTTCCCTTTGACCATATGAGCCCTTTCAATCTCAGCATTTTATTGATAAAGTTTCTGACTTTGATTTCGCTCGTTTCCAAATTTTCATTCATTTCGCCGTCAATACCAATAAAACGTAGATTATTCCTTCGTGAGGCCCCTTCAACATTATCAACTTTTATTGTCAAGTTCTTCAAAATTGATTTCATTTCTAAATTTTTCGTTTTCAGGAATTCATTTTCCTTCTATAAATTACTGATAGTGCTATTTATATCGTCAATCTTACTGTTGTAGACATTAAATCACTTCTCACCTCTGTTTTCATGGTACGTAGAAAAGATATAACCCCCTCATTATCGTTTCTCGCCTTGGTCTGACGAGCCTTGCGCGCTGGTTCCTTACCCCGACCCCTCGGCTGAGAGAGGTCATAACCCTGGCTACCGGCTATGGATGCGAACGAGAGTGTACTCTGTCGAGTAGCCCACTGTGACCCTGGGGCAGGCCCTGACGTAGGTCCCGGGTTGAATTCCACGTCTACACCCACCACAATTAGTATTGACCACGCCAAAGCAAGTCTTAATAATCCACTACATGCACTTCTTTGCACACAACAGGGTATAAATCAGTACAAAATAACTAATATCACGTCTATATGGCGCTTATATAACTTATTTCCATTACATACGACACCACAATTAAAAAACCATTTCATTTTAAACCTAAACCAATTAACAAATGTTAACAGCAATTATAGAATAAATCATATTACTAAATAAACTTTAAACCCATATGCACTAATACTGTGGACACTCAAGTACCCAAATGGTACTCACAGCTTAGTAGCCCAGTGTCGTGCTTTCAAGCTTCTAATTTCGCGCCTTTGATAACGCAGAAAACTACATATCCATGAAAACAATGCACTCTTTCAATATTGACATATATTGATTAACACGTCCTAATCATAACGAGTTACATCCGAGGCCCGTTAAAGCTACATGCATATAGTATTCCAATAATACGATTTATGATAACAGAAACTTGACCAACACTTATCGGATCTTAGTCAAATGAAAAATGCTTGAAATCATTAATACAATAAAATGTTGAACAGACAATTTTAGTAAAAAACAAGACTCTTACTTATATCGAAAACTGTAACAATCCACCAAGATGAGCCTTGATTTACACAACATCTACTGTGTTATATGCCCAAAATGAGGCCCTCCAGTAAAATATCAAAACATATTATAATAAATAGGGCTCATACGTGACATATTCACACTTGTCACCTCTATTCCACCATAAATTTTTCTAAAGTATGTGTGCCGAAAACAAGCAGATTTTTACCCCGATGGCAGTTTTGCGAAAGAAGTTTTATAAAATATGATAAAACATCATAATAGTACAACGGAACATGATAATAAGCTATGTTTAATCTTTTGTTTTACTGGGAAGACTTATTTCCGCTTTGAGGCCAGTCAGGTATGGAGCAGCCCCCCCCCCCCAAAGAAAATTAGGTGCTCCAAAACTACCTGGAATTTAGAAGGCTGATCCGCACATGGACAGGTCACTCTTGTAAATGCTCAATGTGTAAATAATACTTTATAGCTTTAAAAAAAAATTATTATTAGATGACTCACTGAATATCTGTTATCCTTTGTTTTAACAGGAAAGGAGTTTTGTTTTCAGTGGGATGGCTTACACGCACTGGACAAGATATGGCATTCAAATACCAGAAATGATTTCAGCGGACATTTTGAATAAACAAAACAAATAAACAAATTCAATAACATGGGCTAATACATATTTATGATTGTTTCAAATTTATGAAACATCTATCGAACAAATACAACTACTTCTATTTTTCTTTCGGCAAGTTTTTTGTTTAGATATTACAAATTTACATTTTAAATCAACATTCTTACACAGTTGAAGATAAAATATAAAAAATACATGATACATATATTACTTCCTCTAAGCAATACCAAAGTTTTTCCTATCAAGCTAGATTAATTATAAGTTTTATACCATCTACACATCAATGTACAATGCTGTTATTTCTGTTTCATCTGTTTAAAATGTGTGCATATACAAACTAAAGTATAAATGTAAAAACGCGTGACCGCAGTTTCTACGCGCCAAGAAAACAATACACATGTTAAAGGTTTTTAATTCCGATCGTTGGTGGCCAGGGATGGAGAAAACACAAAAATGCGACATATCAAAGAAGATGTATGCATACATATACTTACACCTTATGGGGTTATCTTCAATTATTTTTCAGACCGGTTCTTATTCATGCCGTTCAGTGCAAATCACTTTTGTAACGTTGTGCGTATTTTAAACGCAGACAACGTGAGTATTGATGACGCCTTTTTATGGTTAGTTTCTGTAGAGATCTATTTATGAGCGACAACTAAGCTGCAACGCCATTTCATTGAAATTTGTGAAACGGAAAAATAAAAAAAACTCGGCATATGTCTTGTTGTAAGATTCATGAACATGTCAACGATTCTGTAGATTATCTTCTGTCTGTCCTATGTATATTTCATTAGGATTACATACCAATACGATACACTTTGTACAGTGTAATACTACAATGAAAACTATAGGGAAAAGCAAGGTAGTGTATCAATTAAAATATAAACCCTGTTTAGGGGCCAACAAAAACTATTCGGTTCTACATTCAGGTCCACGTTCAAGGCAGATTAATAAACATGACAATTGATAAGTTTATATGAATTTTTTTTTTCGCTTGCGCTGGTGTGGGATTATTATTAATGTTCCCAGCTTTGAGTGATAATGTTTGATTGAAGTACATTCGTGTCCGCTTTTAAAATAGGATTATGTTGATTTTCGTGAAGGCTCACCTGTGTTTACTCGATACCGAGTTAATAATCATGTTATCAGTGATGTAATCAACCGACGACAGCATATTCAGACATACTTATGATTTATTGCCTGGTTTCACCTCCTTTTAATCCTTCTTCTAGGTACTTCGTAGACGATTATTGTATACATTTCAGTTTATTTAGAAAATAAATTGAAACCAGCTCAGAAAACCGCAAAGACTGTGCAAATAGTGTCCGTCAGTACGCTAGTTTAACCTGGTTCTTCTTCGAGGTATCCTGGTCTGTCGTTGATCTATTGGATTGTTGGGTAATAATTAGTTTAAACTTATTAATTTTACAACGATTGTGAAACAAGTTATTACAACATTATAATAATAACTCTCGTTGGCTTGGCACGATTTTACGTGAGTGTGATCTTGTATTGTGAGAGAAACCGGAATACCCGTTGGAAACACACTTGGAACATGGTGTGTGGTCAGCATATGTAAAGTCTGTTGTTGTTGTGTTTTTGTTTTTTTTTGTTTTTTTGGGGGGGGATTGGGTGGAGGTCAATGTGTCAGTACATAAATAGGAAACGGTTTTCGCCTTTTGATTATATATTCTATATTCATACTAATTTATTACAAAGAACAAATTGATTAAAAATGCTGGAGAATCGAAATAATACATTGGTTGATCTAGGAAGCAAAGAAATATTTTATTGTTTGGTTGTATCATTTTCTTGTTTGGTTGTTTTCATTAGCTGATACTTTTGATAGATGTTTTGTATTTCTATCTTTTATTAAAAAGTAGTTAAGTACATTTTTTACAGGAATTTTAGCTTCGTTGAAGATTGCCTTTTTTACAGGCGTGGCCGGAATAGCTGGTTGAGAATTTAAAAAACATTTTTTTTAAAAAGAGTCGGTGAAACATTTGGAATGTTTGTCTTAATGTTAAAGTCAATTGTGAATAAAGAACATGTCATCGATATTTCTAGAACTAACACTCTAAAACGTCGATGTCCCAATGTTTCGCGGTCAAAACAGTATTTTAAGATTGTAGTACCGTATAGCTATTTTAGTACAGTTTGATAAAATTGAATTATGATGCGATCAATTATGCATTACTGCTGCAATCTAATATATTTACTGAACTTTAATAACAAAAACGTTGAAAACAATTTAAAATGATGAATTTTGTTGTCTCCCGGTATATTGTTGTTATGATATATTTTCTAAAATGATGGTTAGTAATTCAAGTTAAAATAAAATTATAAATTTCGTTTTTGAATAGAGGAAATGATACACATAAAGGAGTTATCAAGCTGATTATAGTTTTAAGTGGTGCCTATTACGGTATTACTTCCTTAAATTCCGTAGCAATGCCTCTGGAGACATTTAGCCTTAAGGGAAAAACTGTAATATGCGAAAATGTTAATAACTTAAGCATTGATAACATGGAAGAATTATTGAAGTGCGATATCTGAAATATCTTTGTGCTTTGTACCGACGATAAAAATTATTACCGACAAGTCTAAGACTTAATTGAAGAATACAATCCAATGTATTGAGCATTTACGCGAGTGCTTTACCTCAAATCTCAATTAAATGGATTTCGGGAGATTCAGTAGTTTCAAATCATGTTGTCATGGGAAACGTTAAAAAAAGCGTATGTTACAAGTGATTTAAGTTGTAATGAATAGAAGTTATAAGCGGTTCCGCACATTCTACCATTTACCTTTCAGAGTTAATGAGTAAACGAAATCAAAGAAAACATTTCTCAAACATTGTACAACTTTAACTTGTATGTGGTGTCAGGACAATGACATGATTTGTAATTAACATAATTTGAGTATTCTAAATCTTAATCTTCTTTGCGTCTGCGCACAGGACGTTGTTGATGGAGATACATTTAAATAACAAAAAGTGCTATGTTTAACACAACGCGATTCTTGTGGTGCTTGTTTCAATCATTATGTTATTCCAGCAACCGTGACGAAAGTTGTGGTCGTTGAACGGAATTTTTTTAAACGTTGGTATACCTACATATATGATGTTTTTGTTTTTTCTTCATTTATATGCTGGTAAGGTTTTAATTTTCCACCCTAGGATTTATTTTCCATCCCTGGACATACTGGACTCCGCCTGCCCCAAAGTTGATATCTTCAAGATGAATTTAATCCAATACAATAAATATAAAAAGAAAAAGCAATAAAAACATAAAAAGAAAAAAAACCCATTAAAAACAAGATAAAAGGGTTACCTTTAAAGAACGTTTCTGTGTAATTATTTGAAATTCGATGAATGGTGTCTAAAAAGAAGATTTTAAGAATTTTACATATAAACATATAATGGTAACCACCCCCGCCCTTGCCAACCATGTTTGTTTTAATCAACTTTGGGTGAAGGAATTTGACAGAGGGTCACCTTAGGAACACAACTGTGGACTTATTATGAGATCGGACCAAAGGTTTCTAAAGATAATATTTTCATATCTTGACAACTAGTGTAAAGTAGCCCTGTCCGATGGTGGCCATGTTATTTGGATAAAGGAATTTGAAAGAGGGTCATCTAAGGACATTTCTGAGAGATTTTTTGAAAAGCAGGGCAGCGGATTCCGAGAAGTTTCCATATCGACTTATTGTGAGAGGTAGCCTCGCTTTGTGCTCAGGTGAGCTAAACAAGATGGTTTGTGTTTTCTACGCGTGCTATTGTAGGTTTTAATAAGGGCGTGCAGTCACGTGTATGTATGTATTCATATCTTTTTATTTAAATATAGAATGACGATAAACAATAATTGTGCATACTAAACAAACATCTTTCAAGTGCGTGTCAAAAAGTATAAGCATACAAAAGATTGGGTGAAATCGAAAATGGTGAACCCTAGAAAGATGCAGAATGTCGCTATTATGTATCTAAACACTGATTTCATACTCTCATAAACCACTTTCCTCGCTGGTGCATTCATAGTTCACTTTCCTCGTTCTTGTAAGTTCGCTAATACTCCCAAAGATTACTTTCCTCGTATTTGTAAGCTCGCTGATACTCCCATAAGTCACTTTTCGCGTACTTGTAAGCTCGCTGATACTTTCATAGACCACTGTCATCGTACTTGTAAGCTAGCTGATACTCTTATAGATCACTTTGCATCGTACTTGTAAGCTCGCTAGTACTCTCAAAGACCACTGTCCTCGTACTTGTACGCTCGCTGATAATTTCATAGACCACTGTCCTCGTACTTGTGAGCTCGCTGATACTATCAAAGACCACTTTCATTGTACTTGTAAGCTCGCTGATTCTCCAATAGATCACTTTCCCGTACTTGTAAGCTTGCTGATACTCTAATAGAACACTTCCGTTGTTCTTGTAAGTTCGCTGATACTCTCATAGACCACTTTCATCGTACTTGTAAGTTCGCTGATACTCTCATAGATCAATTTCCTCGTACTTGTAAGTTCACTGATACTCTCATAGATCACTTTCATCGACCTTGTAAGTTCGCTGATACTCTCATAAATCACTTTCATCGTACTTGTAAGCTCGCTGATACTCTCATAGATCAATTTCATCGTACTTGTAAGTTCGCTGATACTCTCATAGATCACTTTCCTAGTACTTGTAAGTTCACTGATACTCTCATAGATCACTTTCCTCGTACTTGTAAGTTCACTGATACTCTCATAGATCAATTTCATCGTACTTGTAAGTTCGCTGATACTCTCATAGATCACTTTCCTCGTACTTGTAAGTTCGCTGATACTCTCATAGATCACTTTCCTCGTACTTGTAAGCTCGCTGATACTCTCATAGATCACTTTCCTCGTACTTGTAAGTTCGCTGATACTCTCATAGATCACTTTCCTCGTACTTGTTAGTTCGCTGATACTCTCATAGATCACTTTCCTCGTACTTGTAAGCTCGCTGATACTCTCATAGATCACTTTCATCGTACTTGTAAGCTCGCTGATACTCTCATAGATCAATTTCATCGTACTTGTAAGTTCGCTGATACTCTCATAGATCAATTTCCTCGTACTTGTAAGTTCGCTGATACTCTCATAGATCACTTTCATCGTACTTGTAAGCTCGCTGATACTCTCATAGATCACTGTCATTGTACTTGTAAGCTCGCTGATACTCTCATAGATCACTTTCCTCGTACTTGTAAGTTCGCTGATACTCTCATAGACCACTTTCATCGTACTTGTAAGTTCGCTGATACTCTCATAGATCAATTTCCTTGTACTTGTAAGTTCGCTGATACTCTCATAGATCACTTTCCTCGTACTTGTAAGCTCGCTGATACTCTCATAGATCAATTTCATCGTACTTGTAAGCTCGCTGATACTCTCATAGATCAATTCCATCGTACTTGTAAGTTCGCTGATACTCTCATAGATCACTTTCATCGTACTTGTATGTTCACTGATACTCTCATAGATCACTTTCCTCGTACTTGTAAGCTCGCTGATACTCTCATAGATCACTTTCATCGTACTTGTAAGCTCGCTGATACTCTCATAGACCACTTTCATCGTACTTGTAAGTTCGCTGATACTCTCATAGATCAATTTCCTCGTACTTGTAAGTTCGCTGATACTCTCATAGATCACTTTCCTCGTACTTGTAAGCTCGCTGATACTCTCATAGATCACTTTCCTCGTACTTGTAAGCTCGCTGATACTCTCATAGATCACTTTCCTCGTACTTGTAAGTTCGCTGATACTCTCATAGGTCACTTGCATCGTACTTGTAAGTTCACTGATACTCTCATGGATCACTTTCCTCGTACTTGTAAGTTCACTGATACTCTCATAGATCACTTTCATCGTACTTGTAAGTTCGCTGATACTCTCATAGATCACTTTCCTCGTACTTGTAAGTTCGCTGATACTCTCATAGATCACTTTCCTCGTACTTGTAAGTTCGCTGATACTCTCATAGATCACTTTCCTCGTACTTGTAAGTTCGCTGATACTCTCATAGATCACTTTCCTCGTACTTGTAAATTCGCTGATACTCTCATAGATCACTTTCATCGTACTTGTAAGTTCGCTGATACTCTCATAGATCACTTTCATCGTACTTGTAAGTTCGCTGATACTCTCATAGATCACTTTCATCGTACTTAAAAGTTCACTGATACTCTCATAGATCACTTTCATTGTACTTGTAAGCTCGCTGATACTCTCATAGATCACTTTCCTCGTACTTGTAAGTTCGCTGATATTTTCATAGATCACTTTCCTCGTACTTGTAAGCTCGCTGATACTCTCATATATCACTTTCCTCATACTTGTAAGCTCGCTGATACTCTCATAGATCACTTTCCTCGTACTTGTAAGCTCGCTGAGACTCTCCTACTAGTATATCACTTTCCTCGTACTTATAAGCTCGCAGATACGCTCACATATTCGTTAGTTATGATATATCCTATACAAGGGAGATTTGAATACAATGTAATATAAATGAGCATGATTAAATATATAAGAAGAAAAGGTTTGCATGAAGTAGCATGAGAATAATACAAACACGTATACAATGGGTTAACGTCAAACACATTATTTTTGACAGTGTAACAACAGTATTATGACCATATAATATAAACATAATCATATGCACAAATGCCAATGTTTCAGTATTATTTAAACACGATCGAAGGTTTACATTGAACGCATCTTGTACTGAGCTTGCATAACAGCAATTGATTACAGTCTTCATTTTGTATGTAATTGCTCCCTAAAACAAAATCGCTGAAAATGGTCGAATCTTTTTTAGCTAGGTTGGATCTGACATGTTGACCAAATAACTTGTTTAGATCACAATACAAATTTACGCGTTCAGCTGCTGTGTACGGACAAGCAACACTGATATGCTCGGTTTTGTCATAGAACAAGCGTTGGCAAATTAAACACACGGATTGCAGTATAGAGGGCTTGGCTAGCCACAAGTTAGAAATAAAGTGCGCAAGTTTGAAGTCCAATCGATTATTTGCGAACTGCCACACAACACATGCTCAATTTGATTATGGAGATTTTTAAACAGTAAAAAATCCCTGTCACTGTTAAGTCTTTCGCGCCATAGAGTTAGTTCTGTCGGTTTTACAGTTTTATGGATACAGCTTTTCAGCTCGACTTCAAACGTGCTACATTATGCAATATGAAAACGTTAAAGCTATCTTGTAAGCGGTATTTGTTTACCAAAGCGCATATGTCAGATATAAAGCCAAGCATTGGATTACTTGTTCGACAATTAAGAAATAATATATATTTCCTTATAAAAAGTTGTCGCGTTAAACTATCGGAAGGCATCGTCATTCTCTTTTGCATAAAAGATAATTTGCGGATCTCTACTAAGCTTATTAGACGATATAGTCCCACCATTGACTCACACATGTGGGAACGGGTGTAGTTATAAAAGCCTTGAATCATTTAAACAACAAAATGTTGAGTTCTATTGATGACATCGAGATACGATGACTTGAGGTTATTTCACAATTCGCTTCCATACATAATAGTTGGAATAATGTTGTTTTTTATATATGCTTATATATAGACCCTCGCCATGTAGGCCATAACATTTCATAGCATGGAACTAGTTTTTGCCCTTTTGGCACCGTTCTTCAATACGTGTTGTTGGCCGCATCCCATATTCAGAGT
Source organism: Mya arenaria (assembly GCF_026914265.1). Classification (NCBI taxonomy): domain Eukaryota; kingdom Metazoa; phylum Mollusca; class Bivalvia; order Myida; family Myidae; genus Mya; species Mya arenaria. The sequence goes on along the minus strand of NC_069133.1, from coordinate 64,093,637 downwards.
TAACTAATATCCCTAAATGAGTGGACCATTGGACGTAACTATGCTATTGTCTGGCAAATGTTACTAATAATGGATTTGACAAACGTTTTGTGGGGTAGGACAAGCAACAAGATTTTGTAGTACTGATTTCAAATTTGTGAAGAACTGCGTAGTCTGCGTACGATATCAAGCATATGCTGAGGACCGGAGGGCGTCAAAGCAACCAGTGTAATGTCATCTGCGAGGGTAGGATTCCCTGCAGGAATTGTACCAACTTCGGCGCTATAGCCGGAATTTTCTAATCGATTAAGCAAGTCGTTGATATGCACTTAATAATTAAAGCCTGATAATACGCCCCCTTTGCGGACAGATCTACGTACATTTGTAGAGTCGGACATTGAACCAGACCACCTTACTTTTGTGGTAAGGTTTTGGTAACCATTAAGTAGCGTTTTCCATAGCTTTACAAGATCATACAATTTCAAAATTCAGGAGTCGTGCCAGAAAACATCAAAGGCGCCTTTCATATCTAACTTACCACTTTCGATATTATCCGTAATCACTTTCTAAAGATAAAAAGTATACAAATCATTCCTTTTTGAAATCCGTATTGTTGTTTGTTTAGAAAATGACATTTTATCAAATCTATTTACGATGACAGGCTCAAATATTTTGCATGTATGTAAAATCAGCCTGTAACTACTAGGACCTGACCGTGGCTTGCTATTTCATTTGTAAATAGGGATGATGTAACTACGTTTCCATGCCGCTGGATAGCGTACTATATTATTAAACAGAACCTTAAGGGCCATAATAAATGGTTACCCACAGTGTAAAAAGTGTTCATTAAACACCAATTCTGGACCGGGGGCTTCCCTAGGTTTAATCTTTTAATTGCGACCCTAAGTTCATGTTATGAAATTTATTTAAATGTATTATTATCTAGTAGGGATTAGCGATTTTTTCATTAATTCTGTCTTGAACTTTAGACAGAATCTCTGAAAGATGCTCATTATAGCCAACATAAAATACGGATACTCTCATTGATCACTTTCCTCGTGCTTGTAAGTTCGCTGATACTCCCATAAAGCACTTTCCTCGTAGTTGTAAGCTCGCTAATACTCTCATAGATCACATTCCTCGTACTTGTAAGCTCGCTGATACTCACATAGATTACTTTCCTCGTACTTGTAAGCTCGCTAATACTCTCATAGATCACTTTCCTCGTACTTGTAAGCTCGCTAATACTCTCATAGATCATTTTCCTCGTACTTGTAAGCTCGCTGATACTCCTATAGATCACTTTCCTAGTACTTGTAAGTTGGTTGATAATGTCACAGTTGACTTTTCTAGTGCTTGTAAGCTGGCTGATACTCCAATAGATCACTTTCCTCGTACTTGTTAGTTCGCTGATACTCTCATAGATCACTGTCCTCGTACTTGTTAGTTCGCTGATACTCTCTTAGATCACTGTCCTCGTACTTGTAAGCTCGCTGATACTCCCAAAACACACTTGCCTAGTACTATCGTACATTTTACTCTCAACGTGTCTGTATGTACACATACCTGAATGATGATGAGCACAATAAAAGTCCATATGTACACGTACCCTTACTATTACAATTCAAATTTCCACTCTATTATCGATTTTATAAACTTCAAAATAAACTCACTTGTATAAAGCGAAGAAAGAAACACACTTTTATTTCAACCAGACAATTACATCAATGGACAAGAGTGTCAAAACAAATGATCATTTTAGTTCTGTAACATTCGCTTTCAATTACCATAAAATACATGATGATTAGATTCAAATTTACAAGAGTGATAAGTTAAGGATAGAATATAATTTTGAAAAGTTATTTCGAAGTATTATCGTAAAAATCAGGAAAATACATGTACGATATAAAAGTTAACAACACAACATAGTACTTATTCCCACAACCAACTAATTTAATATTTATATGAAACACTACAGAAACAAGCTCAGTAGTCAAAAGTTTAAAAATAAACCTCGTTTAATGGCACAGGGTAAACGCCAAAGCCATATAACACATAAACAAACAATCACTAAGCCAATGATAGTGATGATAATCTACATTAATAGTTTTTAATGTATTTACAATAACACCTTAAAGGAAAGGTGAAATTAAGTAAAAAATGTTTTATTTTCGAATAACGCTTTTCGTTAGTTTGATAATGTACTTTTAATTGTTGAACAAAAACGTCTCATATTCATTGCTTCTTAAATGAAATATAAAAATTTGAATAACCAATATCTTATGCGATGAGAAAATCACAAAATACTAATTATAGTTTATACATGTATATTTACACCTCAACTTCCATTCTTTAAATGAAATGCCTTTCGGCAATTGCGTTTATCAATCCATGAACGAAACATCTTTGGATATGTTCGGATCGCAATTCATTGCATACTGACAATAAACATGAAAAGAAAATGATCATGTTATTTTTTGTATTGTGTCAGCAGGTCCCGTAAAATATAAATCAAAATTTTAGAAAGTGTTTATTTATATTTTAAATGAATTGTTGCCATAAGTGTTTGAATTTTACGTTTAAAAGTGATTTTAAAGTGGCTGATATTTTCCCGCGTTATTGTGACGTCATTGGAAAAATGCTTCCGGTTATAGTCGGGACGTTCTATTTACAGAATGGGTAGGAAAGAGTTACTGAAAGGTTTTCTTAAATGAAATGAAGTATTTTTTTAACAATTATTGAATGAAATAATGAACTATTGGTGTAAATATAAGTAATGAATTGCGGGGTTGATGTCATTATCGGGGATATGAACGCAATTTGGCTGGTCAAAGTACGCAAGGAGTCCTTCGGACTCCACACACTTAGACCAGCCCAATTACGTTCATACCCAGATAATGACATCAAGCCCGCAATTCATTCCTTAAATCAAAGTTTATTATAGAAAAAAAAACATATAGTATATAAATACCTTATGTTGACAAAACATTACCTTGAAATAACTCATGTTGTGCTGCTGTTTGTTCATATTAATTGTTTAATATATATAGTAAGTAAGTTATTTATAATAGTGATTCATGTATATATAGACAAACGCAATGTACATTTTACACTCGGCCGATTGGGAACATCACGAAAAATGAATAAAAAACATAACTAGAAGTCATATGTCAAAGTGCGATAAATCTAAAATATGTCAGTTTCTATCGTAAGTCAAGTACATAATTATGTGTAAAGAATATATATCCAAAGTGTATCAATGATCGTCTACAATGCATTGAATAAAAAATGTTGCATAAATATGCTTTCACAAAAAGACAAAAGTAAGAACAAGTACATGTGAAAGCAACGAATGAATCCAACGAATATAAATTTCGATTATATATAAACATATCAACACACACACACACACACACACACACACACACACACACACACACACACACACTCAAAGTCTACATTATTAGAAATAAAGGTTCAAAAACGAATTTTAAAACTGTGTGTGGTTGTCATTGTGTCCTATCACTGTGCCAAGTACGGTGTCTGGGATTGCTCCCTGGTCCTGTTTGATGCAACTCGGGGCAGGTGATACGGAGATACGTACTGAAAAGTATGTTTTAAAGAGTTCAAGTTAAGTAACAAGTAAATTACGGCATTGATTTGTGAAATGTACAATAGTTCAATACACTTATTAATTTCATAAACATTGTAAACAAAAAAAACGATTTGCTTATTGAAAGGAACACAAGCAAGTGTTTGATCTTTTTGATGCGATCCCAAACCGTCGGTGAGGGTAATATCAAAAAGCGCAGTCCAGCCGCCAAATGGCGTATTTAACACAAACATTGCATGGCTGTTAATGGGAAATGAATTGTTTGATATTCTCCTGTTAATTTGACCATGATCTACCTCTTGATAAGGACCTACGAGTTCGAGTCACTTGTGGGTTAAATATCAATGCTCTACTTATCTTATTTTCAAATCATGAACACATAGGTGATAACATCGCATAAATCTTTCCTAATCCTCATCGATCGGTAATTAGCAATTATGCTTTTGACTTTTAATACAACTCAATCAATCGATGCATAATTGGGACAGTGAAAGACATGCTTATGATCAATGCAATGAAACTGTTTACCGTATTTATTGCAATCACCATGATCTCCTGTTGTTGCCTGCTAAACATTTTATTGCATTTTTACAATTTCTGTTGTTATCATATGCAAAATTAAGATTATTTCCTTCCAAGAAATATAAGAGATGTATGAGTCAAAAGTGCATATATGACAGGTCTTTTTACATAGATTTTGTAACATTTTTTTTTATAATTCTGTGAAAATGTCATTGCTTCAGACTAAAGACAGACATAGTACAACCATTAACGGGAAAGTTGCCAAATTTTGCACACAATTTATACATTTCCATCCTTTCAAAACTTAGTAAAACTTACGATTAAAAGGAAAGGTTCATAAACGTATTAGAATGAATAACATAATACTTTAAATCTAGTAACGGCCTCCTTTAGTGTCATCTTAAATACAAACCAAACTCACTAAAGTTGAGGCAATCATTCAGATTTTAAAAAAAAGACAGTCTAGGATACCAAATTATGCAAACATATTTTCTAAACGGCACCATGCATTGTTACCTACTTCAGTACACAATAAACTTCGTCATATAACCGCTAATGACGTTTATGAAGTTGTTTGGGTGTTTAACTAAATCTCCCCTAAGATTAATCATGTCTTTATCATAATTGTCGATTCAAATACGAAATGATATTGGGAATGCTCTAGAATGCATGACTTTGTACGATCAAGATTATGCTACTGCGGCTTTATACGATAACGATTGAGTTACAGTGGATGTGTATTATATCGATTGAAATACTGTGTATTTGTATTACTACGATATAGTAACTGTGCATTTGAACTATCTAAATTTGAGTAACTGTGGATTTGAACTATCTAGAATTGAGTTTCTGTGGATTTGTACCATCTAGACTAGGTTACTTTGGATTTGTACTATCAAGATTGAGTTACTGTGGATTTATATCATCTAGATTTAGTTACTGCGGCTCTGAACGATATCAATTAAGCTATCTCGATTGAATAACTGTGGATTTGTAATGTATGGATTGAGTAACTGTGGATTTGAAATGTAGGGATTGAGTAACTGTGGATTTGAACTCTATAGATTGAGTAACTGTGGATTTGAACTCTATTGATTGAGTTACTGTGGATAGGTACTATCCAGCTTGAGTTACTGCGGATTTTTACTGTATATATTGAGAGTTTTTGCAGCTTTTGAACGATCTAGCTTAATTGAATGTTGCTTTGTACAATCAATTAAGCTACCTGTTATTTCATATAAAATTGCTCGAGAAAATGAGCCTTTTTCTGATCTAGATATTGTTTCTGTGGTGTTGTACTATCTGCATTGAGTTACTGAGGATGTGCACGGTCTGGTTCAGTACTTCAGTTTCTGTACGGATTGATAAGATTTGTTTGTGCTATTAAATGCACAAGTTTGTACGATTTCCTGCGATAAGATATTGCAGGAATACGGTATTCGCACGACAGAGAACGATATTTGGCAATATCGTACGGTAAACGCATAGTGACAAAACCTTTATGATGGTGCTAGTTGATGATTTAAAACAGGTCGTTTGCTATCCATGTGTTCTACGCTGTCGCAGCTGATATATCTATGTGAACTGGCCAGAGGGCGTACGACAGTAGGCAATAACATGTCATTTTGATAACTGCATTACTAAACCAATTCTTCGCATACACCCTTCGCCTCAAATGGTAGCATAGCAGTTTGACATTATAGATTTGAAAGATTATATGAAAAGAAACATGAAATAAAATAGAAAATGCTACATACTCGGTGCTCTTGTCCGAAATTAAGGGCCTTTGTTCTCCATGAGTTGAAACTTGGATCAGTCGCTGCTACATGGATAGAAAAAAGAAGTCATGCCAGTTTGAGTCGAGTGTATTTTTCAACTGTGTTATTACCAAACAAAACATGGCGATTGAAAAAGGTAATTTACTGAAATTTTATTACTCATTTGTTCAATGTTGGGTTATATAATTATAATCATAATATAAGTGACGATTGTAATATTTAAACATTCTCAGTAATACTCTAAATGTATAAATGTATAAGTAGCCCGAGTAAAATGAAACATTCGAATGATCAATATAGGAGTTACGGGTAAAACGTTTAAGGATAAAAATTGAATAATAATTTACAAAGCGACGGTGTATAATGTTAAAATTACAAATAATCATTATATAGATTACGGATGTATTCAGTCTAAAAATCGAACTAATATCATATAAATAACGGGCTAAATAAAGATTCCATTCGAATATGTGCGAATAAAGTGCCATTTTATCAGTTACAGGTCTAAACATTCAAATTAAGTGATGAGGGCAGAAAGTTAAACAACTGAATGCCATCCTACCTGTCTCGTCTTTCCAAGGAGGCCAAACATTCATCTGTTCATCTGCTGAAGCTTCTGATTGTCCCCGCCTGCAAAAATGAAAAAGAAATAATTTGGATTTTGAAAAGAGAGGATCGTTAGAAATGCATCTGTTTATGTCAGTTTATTTGTTTTAAATCACCCATATGTCATGCAATATTATAGTCATTCTTTGAGCTCGTTTTGCACATGATTTTCAGTAGCATTGATCATTGCCGATAAGACAGATGTCCACGATTCCATTGAAGTTCCTCCCTTCCGATAACACAGACGCCCTCCTTACCGTTCGTGCAGATTTACATACTTGCTAAAACCACTTGTGTATCTCATTGCTTACATCATCGATGCCCATTACTGTTTTTAATACTTAAAATCTCCTGGCTGGCTGAAACGCCTGAGTTCCTCCACGCCCATGCCAAAGCGGTCCGTTTATTTCATATCCCTGTTGCTCCTTGCCGATACCGCTGATGTCACAGCAGCAGCACTCGCGGCCATCATGTGTATATCATTGATGTACCTCCTTCAAATACCATTGATGCCCTTATTCGTATATACCACTTATTTACATTCTTGCCGATACCATCGATGTCCTTTTTTGTCTATATCGCTCATTTCTCTAATTGCCGAGAACACTGATGTTCTTTCACCCCTTAATCTCCGATTAATGCTATACCGTGTCGATACAACAGCAAAATGAAAAGCCTTGCCCGAGCCATTGAATCCCGTACTTACCGATACTAAAAGTATGAATTCTTCGCTCTACCTCTTTGCCAAGATAAATAATGTTCTCCACGCCGATACTGCAAATGCCCGTCCTTGCCAATACCGCCGATGGTTCTTTGTCTTAATTTTAAAGATGTCCCTCATTGCTAATATCTCTGTCGTTCATTTTTTAGGTAACGCTAAACTGCCGCATTTCCGATACCATTGATTTCACTTATTGCCAATACGGGTGATGCCCCTCCTGAACGAAACCGCCGATGTACCTTGCCAAGTCTGATGATGATCCTCCTGGTCTATAACGCTGATGATACCATTTGCCCATACCGCTGATGTCCCTTATTTCGATGTTTTTGCCGAAATCATAGACGTTCCTCCGTGACCACACTGCTGAGCATTGTTCCCCCTTGTGAAAACCACTGATGTTTGTCCTTACCGTTTCGACGAAATAAAGCATTTGTTACTTTGAAAATTTGTTACTTTGAAAATATGTTTACATTTTATCTGATGTCAATCTATCGCTTCACGCTCTTACCTATGAATATTGCTAAGGCGTGCCTTTCGGTTTCTGTTGTAAACGACGACAGAGGTGATGATGATCAGAACGGCAACACAGAAGACACTGAGACCTACTGTTACTCCTACCACAACTAAATAGTTGTCTGAAAATAGGACACTCTTCAAATTATGATATAAACCACTGGTCAATATAAAACCGATCACAAACAACGAATGGTATTATATTGTTTGGCGAAATATTTAACGCATTAATTTACCTTATTATTATACATAATAAATACAATACATTTATAACATTAAACAGATACTTATTAATAGTTCAGTTGTATGACATTGAGTTATTTTCATGTTGTTGAATACCTTTTATATTCCACCCTCATGAAGCAATGATTCCAACAATAAACCGTTTACCGACGGAATTACCACGTTTAAAAGTAATTGCTTTGATATGCGTATATCTATAGCAACAGTGTTTCTATTGACGTGATGGTTACAAACAACTTCAGCATATACATACCCGAGATAGGCAACAATTTACACATGAGTTCTCTCCCTTCTATCACACATTCATATCCGGATTCGCAGCCACCAAGTGCTTTTTCATACAGTCCACACAAATTGTCATTGATGTATGATTCTGGAAACGATATTCGGATTAAACCCCGATTATTAGCAAAATAAACATTGCTATAAACAAAAGGGCGCCTTTTGCAGAGCCATTCAGATACATGTACTAGCAATCGTTTTCCTTGTGGCAGTATAGGATTAGAGAAATGCATAAAATGTGGTATGTGCATATGTCACAAAATTACTATTTTCCATTTAAAATTATTGTGAAATGGATTATTCCTGCTGCGATGCCCGCCGATGTCCGTCGCAATCAGTAGTACAATCAGTAATCAGAATGGAACCTTCGGTGGCTTATGTAAATATTCCACAGTTCTGCTCCGTAAATATAATTAAAAGATGAACTTACAATGATGTTAATATTCTTACTATATTCATGCAAATTGCATATTGTCTTGGAAAATTAAGTGTTTCCTTTGTATCGCCTCTCGTCCATTAAATCAAACCAATTATACAAAAAAGACAGAGCCGTCAACACTAAAAACCATAGATAAAAATTATTTATATTGTGTTGATTACGTTCTGTTGTCTGTCTACTTAATTTGGTCTTTGTAATTATTAAAACAAATGAAAATATAATTGTTAGGCTGTCTCTGTATGGTATACCTTTTCCTTACTATATTATCTTCAAAAATGATTTTGCATTAGTCGGATTCACTGTAGCAACATACACACTTAACATGATTAGCATCAACCTAGTTACTGGTCTTATTAGAAATATTTTGTTATTACGACTGTGTTTGTCCCATGGGAAAGTACAAACAAACGAAAATGGACAATTAATAGCTTTCTCCAGTTGTATACTAATATTAAAATACATCAGAGCAATACATACATAAAGAGACAACTTAGGAAACATACTTTACGTACAACGTTAGAAAGCAGGCAATTATTAGTCTTGGATGTGTAATATACATACCTGGTGCGGTCGCGGACACGTTCAACCCATCGTACTCTATCTCTGTGCCGGAAGCAATGTCTACTAGGGCCTGTGAGACACCCAACGCCACTTGAGGACTCTTCGCGTATGTGATCGAGTAGTTAACATTAATACTTCCGAAAAAACTTCTAAAAAATAAAAAGGCTGAAATTGTTTTTATATTTAAAACATGAAATAAAAGCTCAAGAACACAAATCCGGTAAAAATGTATGAATCAACTTATTGAGAGGTAAACGAATCAAACCAGGATAATGAAAAACGTACAACCAAGCAAGACACCTACAGATAAAATCATGTAAAAGATATCTTTACCTCATGTCATTGATTACAATAGTAATTTCTATTGATATGAATTTCGAGAAATGCTCCCTCATCTGAAAAAGAGATTATATATTTAAAATATTTGTACAATCAAAACAAGTGTATTTGTGTATGTGAAACGACGAGGGTTTTATTTAAACGTTTTTCGAAGAATAAACTTCAAAACTACTAGTATTTTTTATTATCTTTGCTTAATATGAAATTCAACGTGCTATCATATACTCGTAGACAAATTACATGTTCAAGTTATTAACAACGTCGTGTAACGTACCGAATATTTGACTTTTGCTGCTATCTCACCAAAGACAGTCTGTACGCCGAGATCTGTTCCTGGGTCCAATTCAACCGCCAGAATTATAGTGAGATCAATCCGAACCTCATTGGCTGTGAAATACATAAAACATAACGATTGGTCACCGCAGTTACAGCAGTCTCGTGCAGAACCACCAAAAAATGTTATTTAAAGTTGAAGATTAATTCAATATTAATATAAGTCAGTTTCGTTACTGACAAATTCAGAGTTTCAAACAGATTGAAAATATCTATTTAATATATAATCTCAATAATATCATTTAAACATATACAGTTCGTGAGCTATTATTTATTTCACTCTGGACATATAAACATTAACTCAAGATAAAACACGTGTATGAATGTCACATCTCTTTGCCAATTGTTATCTTAATTATTTATATTGAAAGAAATGTATTTTTTTTCTGTTGAAAATTTAGGTACAATATATTCAAAAGAACAAACATCACATCCAAACCAAATGATGTTTCTGCTTATTTTGCGCTAATAACGTTATCTTTATATATTATTAATATGATATTAGTGTTAGTATCCTCGTACTTCTAAAACATAAATTCAAGTCTGTCACACGCGATATTTCGTTGATAGTTGAACGTAAATATATGGCATTTATTAGCAGAAACTGTAATATGATATGTTTTGTTCATTGCCATACAAGAAACTGTTGTTTGAAGTTCGTACACGTTTCTAGTTTCTGAAAGTCATTTTGTTTTATTTTGAAAGAATGTTGTATAACCCTTTGACATATTATGAATGCCAAGTTGAGATATGTGGTGTTATTCAAAAGAATAATTCAAGTGATGTTAAGTCTCATCCCTTGAAACTTGGTACTATCTTTTTGCGTTTTCCTGAAAACGTGTTTGGATGAAAATGATCTACCATGTACCATCATGACAGATAGATGTATCCAAGCAATACAATGAAAACTGAACGGACAAGCCCAGAAGTCGAACTTTAAAAATGACACAAAGCAAGGGCCCCAGCGACAATGATCTTGAAACACACACGTACAAACAAAGCCTCGTTGCCGCTCAATATGTTATTCTTGGGTCAGGATATATCTATCTTACACTATGACTCATTGAAGATACTTATATTTCTTGATTATTACTTTAAACTATGTTTTTTTTTTATCTTGAGCCTTTATCTCGCTCAATTTTCTTCTGTTTAGCAGAATTCAACCATATCTAGATTTATGTTAGGTGTTATGAAAACAGATGTCCCGATAAATTTAGTCGCCAGCAACCGGATAGTGAAAGTTTACTTACCTGCAGTCGGTACTGTTGCTCTTTCGCCAACTGAAAAATGATAAAAGAATAATATGCCATTACACCTTTTCACGGCATGAAATGAAAATCACGAATAAAATGAATTCGCAAATTTATAATCATGAATAGTTTAGAAAGGATTTTATTGTTTATTAAGTTGATTTACCAATTTCACATTCTCCAGTTACTTTATTCATCCTGTATCCTCTGAGACAATCACATCGGAAACCTCCAGGAAGATTGAAACAGCCAGCGTTGGCTTTCGTGCATATACCAGAAGTAGTGCATTCATTAACATCAGTTTCGCATCTGTCCCCTGTCCAGTTTGAGTTACAAATGCACGTTCCCGTCTCTCTGTCACACGACTGTTCGTCACTTTGAGTGTTTCCAAATGTGCAGTTGCAATTCTGGTTACACTCAGTTCCATAAGTGTTGTTACTACACTCTATAATTTGGTTAAAGCACAATTAAACACTGTTGTCTATTTTATGGAACATACATATTATGTGTTTGCATACATAAACTGCTTAATGGTATTTTTCTTAAAAAAACAACAACAATAAAAACCAAAACAAAAAACACACAATCAAACACGACTGCTAAGTTGAACAATGCATTCCGTGTGTACATAGGTTTTATTCAAATTATAAAATACCTTGACAAGAATTATCATTGTTCAACCGCTTGCCTAGTGGACAAATGCATAAAAAGGAACCATCCGAATTCTGGCATGTGGCACCTTGATCACATCGGTTTTCATCGCATTCATTCACATCTGAAAATATTATTCATACAAACTCTCTATAGTCCTGTACAATAGTTTCCGGGAATGGGTTGTCCCATATATGGCAAAACTCTCGATTCAACATAAACCAATAACGCTTTTTAGACAATCATACCTCTATAATCATACACAATATCAACATAGGAATGGCTTGTCGCATATATGGTTGTGTTTATTCACACGCCTTATGTACTTATTATGTCAGTCGTTTGTATGTCCTAATTCTATAAATAAAACTATCGATTCAACCTTAAGCAAAACGCTTTTTAGACACACTTTTTGAAATCTATGATATCAGAAACATGACAAACCTTCACAGGCACCATTCTTATCTGTATATCCTGCATCACACGAGCAAGTAAACGACCCAACATAATTTATGCACGAGGAGTTGGATTTCTCTGCACACAAATTTTCTATGAAGCTACATTCGTCAACATCGTCATTGCACTGGCCCCCCTGCCAGTTCTGCAAATGAAGGATAAACACCATCAAATTGCTTCTCTTGACTACTGGATATATGGAACAGTCAGTATACAGCTGCCTTCATCTGGACAAAACTTTGGAACCAGTCAGCTTACCACTGCCTTCACAATCGGAATAAATATTTGGACTAGTCAGCCTACAGCTGCCTTCACAATCGGAATAAATATTTGGACTAGTCAGCCTACAACTGCCTTCACAATCGGAATAAATATTTTGATTGATTTGAAAATTGGATAAGCTTTTTCAAGTTTTGTTGGATTGATTTCATTCTTTTTCACAGACAATATAGGGAAAATGCACTTCAATATATCAAACAGGTTTTTGAGTCAGATATTTGGAAGGGTAGGTGGATGGTGGGGGATATTTGAGTATTTTTTACTCTGTAACTTTTAGCTAGTGTGATTTTTTAAGTTTTGTGCTTAGGTCACTTACATGCAAATTTTCAAAGTTAGCACTTTCAAACTTAGGAATACATGTGCACTATTAAATGTACATTGTGAAATAAATGAACCGACAAAGGATAAAATCAGACGAGCGTTCAGCAGGCGGTGCTCTTGTTTTATATTCAACTGAATTAAACACAATAAGACAATTATTTTTCTACACAATAACATTGACAGTAACTTTAAATGTATAATATAGTTCAATAATGTTATGTTCTGAAATATAACGTAAAGCTTAAACTGCTTCTCTATGCATCGCAGAATACCAAATCGAATAACAAAAAGATTTCAAAGCGGAATTTTTGTTTCTGAAGTATTTTAATAGCGATTTTTTCAGAACATTACGTATATCTTACACTTTTGCACGAACAGTTTCCAAGCACATGATCACAAGAGTCAGCACCGGTAGGGGAACATGAGCACTGGCTTTCACAGGAGTCGCCATACCGAAATTGTTCACACACTGTCGATTGTAGTTGGTAATGCAGATAAAACATTAATTATATCAACTAAATCTAATACGTTTCTGTATAACCACAAATACGAGTTTTATTGAAGAAGAAAAATTAGGCCTTAAAAATAATCATGAATCACGAAAAATCCAGTTTTGTATACAGTAGTAATACGGCTACATAAATAGAGAAACTGCTAAAACAAAATTGATGAAATATTGTGTTTGATTAACTTAGTTAACTTGGAACTAGCACTCGTTTTCAACACTTACCGTCACATAAACCGTCTTGGTTCACTATGTACCCCGTGTTACATAGACAGGAGTAATTCCCGGGAGTGTCGGCACAATGCGAGTGTTCAGGACAAGCAATAGAAGACTGACCCTCACACTCATTCACGTTTTCTGTACAAGTATCTCCTGTCCATCCGGCTGCGCATGCGCAAGTGCCATTTAGGGCATCACATGATAGTGCATTTGCCTGATCACAGTTACACGACAATTCGCATTGTTGACCGAAGGTGTATGGTTCACATTCTAAGACAATAAAATGACACCAACATAGTATCGACATCTACTTAAAACACTAAGATATTGGTCTCTATTATGTTTAAGATACTTTTATAAATCAAGATATCAAGAAATGCGTTCAAGTTTTACATATAAATTATTCAAACAACGCACACTACTTTAATATAAACAATAAATATTGGTTTATCAGACCAGCAGGTATGTAATACAACATTTCAAATTCGTATGTTTCAAAAATCTACCTTCGCATTCAGTGGCTTGTATCAATTTAAAACCAATGTCACAGCTGCAGGAGAAGCTGCCGGCGGTGTTGTTGCAATGCTGAGCACATGGAGAGGAATTGCTGCATTCATCTTCATCTAGAACAAATCGTAAATGTCAGATTATGTTTCAGGTGCTTTCCATAATATTCTTTTTTAGATGTAAAATTAGTTCTTCATTGTTATTGAAAAGTTACTGAATAATAGCTATTCACCTTTGCATTGTTCATTGTTATCTTTAAAATATCCTTTATTGCATCGACAGTCTAGCTCAGTTCTATTTCTATAGCAAACCGAATGGTTGGGGCATGCTGAAACTTCTTTCTCTGTGCAACTGGTCACAGCTGTAATTATATAATAACTAGAATAAAACGGTGATCAGGTACTTGCCGATTGCCGCGGTTACCGATAATCGATTAAAAAATATCGGAATCCATATGGTTGTATCCCATTTTATATAATTTATTCATTGATTTAGTATTACTTAGTGTGTGTACGTTTTAATTGTTTGATTTAGGTTAAAAAGAACCATGATCGAATGAGTATATTTGATAAACATTGGAAATCATACAAAATCAAACAGATAAAACATCACAATAAATTGTATGAAATTTGATATGGATAAACAGTATAATCAACCCTTTTACATTCCCTAAATATTGAAGAGCGATAATGATTGATACCATAGATGCATAAGACAATGCACTCTACATATACAGAAAATCATTGGAATCAGCTACGTTATGTTATATAATAAAGTCAATAGCATTGATTTATTGTTAAGTTTTATGCAATCTGTATAAACAAATCAAACTACTGGAGAAACTTTGTCCTATTTCATACTAGGAATATATACTTCAAATAGTCCGAAACGCTTTAAAATAAAATATGTTTGAACATTAACGTTGCATTTGAACTTCAACTGTGATTCTTAAGAGATTATTGATGCGTTTGTTCTTTTAAGGACCCATGTTGCAGAATATAACTTGTTTGAATAAATGCAAAATACATACGTAAGCATGTTTTGTTGTCTGATACATCTAGGAAGAACCCTTGTTCACATTCACACACATACCCACCGTCGGTATTGTGACAGGATTGGTCGCAATCATTCAAGATATCGGCATGACACTCGTCATCGTCTGTTTAAAAGCCACTTACAATCATAATACAAATTATATCACTGAACTATTTGAACCTAAATTAACAAGAATTTGAACAGTATGGAAACGATATGATGTACCTTATACAGTTGTATTTATACTGATCATGACATCACGTGACCGACACAGGCCTGTATTTGATAGCTAATGTATATATAATCTTGTTAATTAAGATAGATTACCGTTGCATGTGTTATTTTCTCTGCTGTAACTATAGCCCTCATCACAACCACAACTGTATCCGCCAGCAGTATTTGTGCATGTCTGTGTGCATTTGTTCCATTCCCCTTCTTTACACTCATCAATGTCTGCAAAATAGTAGATCATATAAAGTAATTTTGATAGACATAATTCAACTTGGGAACAAATACTGTTTGATCAATGACAAATGATTACAAACATGTATAGGTATTCAGTCAATTGAATACTGTTAATAAATCCGACCCATAATTATGAAAGATTTAGACGAAGGGAGGGACTGCCGATGTTAGATGCTCTCAAAATGGTACAAGTAGATCCTAAAACAATTCGTACCAGGATTTCACATTTCAAATATGTCATGAACAAAATTAATATGTAGCTTGAAATAAAATGATTATATATTATAAATTAATAATTTAGATTATCAATAAAGCTACAAACAAAAACAAAGCCGCACAAACCGTTGCAATGTTCTGTCGTCTTGTTCCTCTCGTACCCATCTTGACATACACAGTTCGCACTACCAATCGTGTTTTTGCAAACGGTGTTTGGATCTTCACAGACCAAATCACCTGTTTTACATTCATCTTTATCTATGTCGCATTGGATCCCCGTCCATCCGGAATCACAGTGGCACCCTGAACAAGAGCAAATATCGTCCAACAAGAGAAACAATGAAGCAGCAACTACTTTTTCTGATAGGAAAACTTTATTTTCCATTTGCATTTTTTCTTTTATTTCTTATAACACTATTTTGGAACAGGTTTAAAACAAGTGTGCATCGAATCGATAAAAACGCGATAAGAATTGAAAAACACGCGATTATAAGTATCTACCATGGCCGAGCGTGTAAGATTTATGCCGAATCGAGCGTTGAATGTTGGGATGAACCTATCTTACACGAGCGGCAATGGTAGAAGCTTTTTCTCCCACCTCAGTTAAACAAAATTAATTTAAAATGTTTTCATTTGCTGTGCGAAGTGAAAATGAATGCGTATGGATATGTGATAAATCGTAGTTGTCATGGATATGCGCGCAGTGATTCAGATTAGGGAAATAGTCAAATCGGTCTTTGAATAATTCTGTGAATGTGGAGCATTATTACTTGAAGGTGCGTGAAAACATTTTTTTTGGTGGCATTTGACGCGAGATATAATTAATTTGCATTCTAAATATTGCCACAAGACAAGGTTTCTATGATTCTGCAGACGACATTCTTCCACCAAGGAGGTAACAACAATGTGATGACCATTAAAACGTGTTCCATACGGGTACTTGTTATATTTTTGCCTTTTGGGCAAGATAAGAATTTCTATCAAGGTAAAATTATTGGATCAACTTATTATGAGGTTTGAGAAATTATCATCACTTCTTCCTTTTTTCATTACTTTCAACAATATATTGTTATGACTGTATTAAACGTGTTATTCGAGACAAACTATGAGAAGGTGTATATTCTATTTACCTGATGTTTTGTTGCAATATCCATGTTCACATTTGCATAGTTTGGAACAGTTCAGTCCGTAAAAGTTTTCATCGCAATCTAAATCATCGTAGACATTTAAATATGTTTGTGTTTTTCAATTATTCCAAAATAAATTATCTCATTAAGCTCATTAAGAGAACATACCGTGTCAGTTAATTACGATTAAAGGAAATCTAAATAAACTAGGTGATCTACCTATACAAGAACGTCCATCATCTTGCAGGTGCATTCCAACTGGACAAAGGCAAGTGTAATTCCCGTCAGTTTCTACACACACTGCTCGCTCATCACAGTCGTTCAACTCCTCAGTTAAACACTCCTTGACGTCTTTAATACCGAGATCAGACATGAATATGTATCATTTTGGCATCTTAGTAATATATAGCAAACGAAATAAACTAAATCAAAGGCGACAATAATTTATATTTATCAGTATATTATTATATATATGAAGACATAAGTACATCAAACGTAAAAGGTACACTCGGTTGACTGAAGTTCTCTTAGAAGTAATGATGTATGCAAAACTGTGATCTGATTGAGAGATGTCTAATAGTGTTTGATGTTTATCAACAAAGTGAACAACTTGTTATTTTTATTCAGATATAGAATATGCAAAAAATATACCTTCACATATGTCATCGTTTGCATTGTAACCAGCGTCGCAAGAACATAAGTAAGACCCGTCCACGTTTTCGCAATGACTGTTATCTTTCACAGAGCAAACTTTAGGCTTTTCCGAACATTCGTCCACATCTTCGGAGCATATCTCTCCTTTCCAACCCTAAGATATAAAATTTAAAAACCTACGTAACTAATGTATTTATTTTATACTTTGTCATAAAAAAATAGAATATGTGGGCAAGGAAAAGTTGGGCTTTAATTTAATATAATCAATACAATTCACATATATATTGAGGAAGGTTATAGAAAATAGCAGACTATATTATTTTGAAATTATGCGTTAATAGTGGGTAGCCTTAGCGATGTCAATTATGTTTAAAGGCGGTACTTTTATACTTTAGAAGAGGTTTCAAATAATTAACATATTGTTTAACTGTTCTGTGTCTTTTATGGGTTTTGCTTGTAAAGTTTTGTATTTCGCCTATGTTATCTTAAAACTTCCATTATTAACGTAGGAACAAGTATTAGATTGAGCGCCCACAAGCTGGTTTTAGCCCACAGTATGTTCTTAAAATATTGACATGTATAGATATGCATGTTATATGAGTTATCCCGTGACGTTTTGTGTCTCCATTTGAGTGTTCAGTTTTCCATGATCAATGTTCTTCGAAAGGTAATCTTAGTGAATAATAAGGCTACCTTGCGTGATCATTCTGTGTGTTTATTTGTTTTATAGCTACTGACCTGTAAACAGGAACAGCTTCCATTGACGTTGTCACATGTTGAGGAATGTTCTTGCTGGCATGCGCAAGTTTCGTTGCAACTCCACCCAAAGGTAAAGTCGAGACATTCTGTCACATAAAGTAAAGCAGTTTAAAGTAAAATGAAGGACATTGGAAAGTAAAGTCTGATACATATCAACTACAGCGTGTGTTCATATCGAGGAAATGAATGGATGCCATTAGAGCGTTTGTATTGTGATTCGAAAGCAGCTATTTGACATTTTATTTCATGTACATGATGAAACTACAGTGATAACTCTTTAAACATTGCACTTAAGTTTACCTTACCGCTACAGTCATTGCTGTTTGGTTGTGTTTTGTAGCCCTTGTTGCAGTTACAAAGATATCTGCCAAACGTATTACTACACTCAGAGAATTTCGTGCAAGTATTCAAGCTTTGATCCCCGCATTCATCAACATCTTCGTCACATATTTTACCCGTCCAACCTTCATCGCACGCACATGTTCCGGTCACGTGATTGCAAGATTTGGTCCTTAACGCATTGCACGCACAAGTGTTGACACAGTGTTGTCCGTAATAGCCCTGCTGACATTCTTAAAGAAACCGTTCAACTTAGAAACAAACAAGAATTAAACGCATGGATTTTCAAAATATTGTCGAGTTTGATTTGATAAAGTTTCGAACAATATAGAACAAATAAACGTTTTTTATATCATATATTGCATTTCAAAAGGAACGTACGCTTTTTCTTAACTAGAGACAATTAACCGTCGTACTAGTATTTTAATATCATCTATACCTTGGCATTTCCAATATCCATTCATGAGATATCCAGTGTTACACACACATTCAAAACTCCCTGGAGTGTCAACACAACTTGAATTATCAGGGCAGTTGTTTGAGCCATCAACAGAGCATTCATTCACGTTTTCGGCACAGGTAGTGCCCATCCACCCAGCTTTACAAGAACATTCTCCGTTTATTCCGTTGCATGATTGAGTATTGTCTTCGTTACATAAACATGGCGAAGCACAGTTCTGACCGTAACGCCAGTCTGAACACTCTAAAACATGAACACACATCAATTTTGTTTCGAGTTCAAAGTAGAATCTTTTCGGTACTTATGCGTCATGTTACATTAGATGTCCTACACATATAATACATTTTGAATAATTAGAAAAAACCATTACGTAATATATGATTGTATAATATGATATGAAGCAGGAAAAAAGTAAATGCCAAGTACGTTATAAACTTATGTTATGTTGAAACAAAAATAGATTGTAACCGTTTCATTGAATCTAACCTCTACAAGTAAACCCGTCAGATAACAGTTGGGATCCGGTATCACATGAACAAACGTATCCCCCATCTTTGTTTGAGCACTGATGTGTACACGCATCTGTTTCCTGTTGGCACTCGTTTATATCTGAATCAACACACATAATAACATAAAGCATATATTTAGGTATATCATTGCCCATCCCTTCTTTCATTTGTTTTGAAATTGCATAAACATCGGCTAATTCGCCACTTATGATGCCAAGTGTATATCGTTTACCATGTATTGCAATAATCAATTACATTCAAATTACATGTACATGGATTGAGCACATCAACACAGAAAGCAAAGTTGTATCAAAGCAGTACAACTTTACAAAAATCAATGATTCAACAACTTTACCGTTGCAGGTTCCGTTAATCAAGCAAAAACCCTTTGGACAGGTACAATCAAAACTCCCGTCCGTTACAGCACATGTAGCATTTTGCGGACAGCTGATACGTTGGACATCACTACACTCATTTTCCGCTGAAAAAGTGTGTAGCCTTATTTTGAATATCATCTTGAATTACCTGTAGCATTTTGGTCGCATAAAGTTAAATATGTTATTATAATACGCTTAAATAACAGATTTTGCAAAATAATATAGTTTTGTTAAATTAAACGCTATTCTCATCTTTATTATAAAACACTTAAATAAAAGCAGTCCATACGTATGCAGGATTGTCTGTCCGCGAGGTTCAATCTGTACCCGTTATCACAGAAGCATTTAAAACTGCCGACAATGTTTTCACACTGATGTTCACAGTTGTGCGCTCCATTGCATTCATTAATATCTGAAAGACGAAAGTTACTGTTAAAATGTAAGTGAAAATACATGAACGTACATTAACAACTCCAAAAAGGTATAGTTTAACCAAGTGGCCACAGCACAACATCAAGACTGAGAGAGTGCAGTTCATATGGTATATCATAGAATCATTAGTAAAAACAGTTAAAGTTATGTTATGGACTTGGCATGATGCTGAGGTTTACCTGTACAACTTCCGCCATTTTGCAAAAATCCATGTCGACAACTGCATTCGTAGCTTCCGTCAGTGTTATTGCAATACTGTTCACAGTCGTGCGTCGATCCCTTCACGCATTCATCGATATCTATGAATTTAATCCAATGAAAATTAAGTTTACCAACCCATTGTTTATTAAACTGAAATGTTTCAAGCTAGAAACGGGCACTATAAAGCAATATACTTTTGTTATGCATACAAACAAATTGAAACAATTACCCAAACATTCGCCTGATATTTCGTCAGCGGTGTAGCCTGTTTTACACTGACAAGCGGCTGACCCGGGCGCATTCACGCACTGTGTGTATGGAAGTATGCAGTTAACTGCGTTTAAAGCACATTCGTCAATATCTACATCGCAGTTAGGTCCCGTCCATCCAATCTCACAAATACAACCTAAACAGGAAAACAATATTATGAAATCTACAGAAACAAGCTCAAAAGCCAAAAGTTTAAAATAAACCTCATTTAATGGTACAGGGTAAACGCCAAAGACAAACACAAACAAAACACATTGAATAACAGAACAAAAGTCCACAAACAACACAGTACATATATACCATATTAAAAACTAGGAGTGTTTATTAAGAATCGTTAAGTACCGCCTTGGACCGGTCAGTAAAATAGTAAAATGTCTATCTCCTGGGGGAAGGGGGGGGATAAACCAGATTGTGTGCACAACCTCACTCTTATCTCTACAATACCGAATAAAGTAAAAGCGTTAAGGGTACATTTTAGCAAAGTATGAATTAACTTGAAACTTAATACTAACACAACTGTTAATGAACTAATAGGTAAACCCGAAGTACGCCAGCTGCAGACGAAATTTTACAATTAAGGGTACATAATGCAACACCTTTAAAAGATACGATGTAGTTATTGGGAACAAACAAAGAAAACATTATCATCAAGAGGGCCATGATGGCCCTAAAACGCTCACCTAAACAAAGGGCCACAACTCTGTTATAAATTCTCAATAAAGATGTTGCAATTGAAACATATCTTTACTGATGACGATGCATTGTTATATATATATAAAGGGTCATTCAATGAAGCTACCTTTTGACTTTCATTGAATTAGGTCTAGTTCTTTCAAACATTGTTTTTAAAGCAAAGCAGTTAGTCGGCCATTATGTTGTCGTTGCTGTTGATCAATTTCAATGCGTTGCTGTATTTTTGTAGAGGGTCATGCAATGAAGCTTCCTGTAAAGTTTCAGTGAATTTGGACTGATAGTTTCAGAGGTGATGTATTTAAACCAAAACAGAAAGATTGGCTAAATTGCTACTGATTATGATCAATCGCGACTCCTTTTTGTGTTTTTGTAGAACTTTACACAAGAAAGCTTCCTGTAATGTTTCTTTAAATTAGGAGTCGCAGTTTCAGAGGAGATGTTTTTTTAAAGCAAACAGAATGTCAGCCATTTTGTTGTTGTTGCTGTTGTTTTTGATGATGATTAATCGTTACTCATTGTTGCATTTTGTAGAGGTCACCCAAGAAAGCTTCCTGTAAAATTTCATTGAATTTGAAGTGGTGGTTTCAGAGGGGATGTTTTAAAAAGCAAAAACAGGAAGTCGGCCATTTTGTTGTTGTGGTGATGATCAATCGTACCCCCTTGTTGTATTTTTGTAGAGGATTACATAAGGAAGCTACCTGTAAAGTTTAATTTAATTTGGACTGATAGTTTGAGAGCAGATGTTTTTAAAGCGAAACAGGAAGTTGGCCATTTTGTTGATTTTGTTGTTGAAGTTGATCAATCGTGACCCCTTGTTGAATTATTGAAGAGGGTCACCCAAAGAAGCTTTCTGTAAAGTTTCATTAAATTTGGAATGGTAGTTTCAGAGGAGATGGGATTTTTTATTGCAAAACAGAAAGTCAGCCATTGTGTTGCTGTTGTTGATGATTAATCGTGATTCCTGTTGTATTTTGTAGAGGGTCATCCAAGAAAGCTTCCTGTAAAGTTTCATTGAATTTGGAGTGGCAATTTCAGAAAAGATGTTTTTTAAAGCAAAACAAGAAGTCGGCCATTTTGTTGTTGTTGTTGATGACCAATCATGCCCCCTTGTTGCATTTTTGTAGAGGGTCACATAAGGAAGCTACCTGTGAAGTTTGATTTAATTTGCAATGGTAGTTTTAGAGCAGATGTTTTAAAGTAAAACAGGAAGTTGGCCATATTGTTGACGTTGTTGTTGTTGATCACCCAAGAGGGTCACCCAAGGAAACTTCCCGTGAAGGTTAATTGAATTTGGAGTGGTAGTTTCATAGGTGATGTTTCTTTAAAGCAAAACAGAGTCAGCCATTTTGTTGTTGTTGCTGTTGTTGTTGTTGTTGCTGATCAATCGTGAATACTTGTTGTATATTTGTGGAGGGTCGTCAAAGGAAGATTCCTGTAAAGTTTCATTGAATTATGACTGGTAGTTTCAGAGAAGATGCTTTTTAAAGCAAAACAGGAAGTCGGCCATTTCGTTGTTGTTGTTGATAATCAATCATAACCTCTTGTTGTATTTCTGTAGAGGGACACCCAATGAAGCTTTCTGTAAAGTTCCATTGAATTTGGCCAGGTAGTTTTAGAGGAGATGTTTTTAAGCCATTGTTTACAGACGGACGGATGGACTGGCTGACGGACGGATGACGGACAAAGAACGATCACAATAGCTAACTTTGAGCATTTTGTGCTCTGGTGAGCTTATATTAAAAACACGACATATATTTGCAAAACTTTTTACCAAATAAATTTCTACGTAAACTAGAAATGTGTCCATAGGACACGGATGCCCCCACTTCGATTTTTTGTCACAGAAAATAAGCCATAATGATTATTCAGGATAATCTCAAGTCTTTTTTTGCAAATAAAGGGCCGTAACTCCTAAATGACAAAAGCGATTTCCATGGCTATCGAACTTGATCAAGATATTATGGTCACAATCATGTATGTAAAGTTTGGTAAGGATTGGACACATACTTTTCAAGAATTAGATTGGAAACATATATTTTTGAAGTATTTTTGGCAAAAAAGGGCCGTAACTCCTTAATGACTAAAGCGATTTCCATGACTATCGAACTTGATCAAGATATTATGGTCACAAACATGTGTTTAAAGTTTGGTGAGGATTGGACAAACGGTTTTCAAGAATTAGATCGGAAACAATCTTCGGGACGTACGTACGTACGTACAGACAGACAGACAGACAGACGTACGTACGGACAAGGGCAACCCTATATGCCGCCACTTTGTGGGGGCATAAAAATTAAAAGAAAGAGACGTAACACGTTAGAAAATTCCTAGCACGCCCAAAACGGTTTTAAAGATAAAACGAATCTGCAACATTTTCATAAAACAAAAACACTGACAGTTTAGTTATGTAAGGACGCCATATTAAACCTTGCATTTTGTTTGAGGAGTTCATCATTAAAAACAAGTATTCTTCAATGTATTGACGTTATATCCACGGTTTAACCAACATCCAAGAAATTTATTGAGTCTATCTGCCCAACTAGCTGATGAAAACATGTTTTTCTTTTACGAATTTTCTTTAAAACATCACCATAGAAATAGGGATGTGAAATACTATTAACAATCAGTGATTTAATAGTAATTTGATATAATATTGATATGAACTAAGGCGCTGCCTCTACGGGCTTGAAGTGTTATTGCCGGAATCGTAGTTCTTTTTATGAAACACGTGTTCTACAATACATGGCGGCCGGCATATTTGGCCTCTCGGGTCATCAAGAACAACAAGCTGTTTTATATAGACAAGTCGAAACACTTTTTAGTACATGTTCTTTAAAGTTAAGCACAGAGCCTTAATTTATGAATATTCATATGGCAAGGACAAAGAGGCTTTTTTTGAATGTGCTTTTCAGCTGTATAATTATTTTGATATCGGGTCTACACTCCAGTTACCAGAAAACCATTTTTTGAAGAAGTAAAAAATACAGACCATTATTTGTCTATGATTTAATGAATACTAGTATGATAATACAGGCATATCTCCATTGTTCGCCATCTTCCTTGCTACATACTTTGCATGATCTCTCAGTATTTTGATTAGTAATTAAGACCATAGTGAAAGAAATCGGCTAAGTAGTGTGAAGGTAATCGTTCCTATTAACAGATGTAAATCTTTAGAAGTATTGGTCTTTCACACCTTCCATAAAGCAAGCAGTAAGTATTTCACAGTTTATAATATATTATATATATGAGTCCTTAATTTACATAGATACACTATCTACATACATTTATAAACTAAAGCTATAAAATATAAGATAATTATGCACATGGCCATTGTAAATGAGTAATGTGATATTCATACAGTTATGTTGCAGTAGACAAATTATTAATTAATATAAACAAGAACAAGGTAGCATATAAGTATAATGAGGATAAAACATGAGCATTCAGCTGATACTGAAGACATTTTTTTTTAAAACGTAAAAGATGAGTATATGGTCACCTTAGTGCAAGAACTCAATATCTGCTTCTATATCTATATGCAGTTATGGAGTCATTGCACTAAGGTGATTTATCATATTCTTGTAACAATAACATTCAATACTCATATTTGAAGATTTAACTTCAACACTTTCCATTTCATAAAATATATCGATTTAACTGCAACATCAGTAAAACATTCCTTTGACCAAATGCATGAGACAGTATAATCCTTGATTAACAGTAAATAAAACAATTCTTTTAATATCACATGTCAAAAGCATTATCACATTTGAAAAAAACACTATATTGTTTACACAGAAAAAAATAAAAATAAAATAATAGTTAAGGAAAAAAATGAATGCAATAAATTGCCCATTGAGGTCAAACATAAGAACATTACTCAACTTTTATTAAAACTTCATTTTTTCAAACCAAAAGATTTAAGGGGTTTACTTCCATTTCAAAATCTGCAATATATTTCCATCACATAAGTGTTTTGTTTATAGTAAGTATAATTGAAGAATTAGAAAATAAATATATATAAAAAAGTAACAGAAAAAATGCATGGATTTTTTTTTAATTGAAAATGAAAATAAAAGTGAGCCTTACAATTTTCAACAAAAAAGTTTTATCATTTGAATGTGGAGGGCAACATAAGTGAATGAATAAGTTAATGCTAAAATATATTTAAGGCTTATACTAAGAATAACTGATAATCTATTGAAAAATAATGGATTGAAAGTAACTACATGGTCTTAACTAAGCAGTGTAATGTACATGTTTGTCAAGTTTAGAAGTTGTTAATAACTTTCCTGTTTGTACATGAACTAAAGCAAGTACTTTTTGCTTTTGATTGTTTTCCTTTAAAGCATTGATATAATAAAGTAAAATCCACTAATTTGAGGTTGTCATTTCTGCACACACTTGATTATGGAGGAAAATATCAAAATGTCATAAAAGTTTTGCTGTTGCATAAAGCTGCACTCTCACAGATTTACTGTTTTGACAACTTTTTTTATTCTTTGTCTTGGAATTAGATTTTTTTGGGGTAAATATCTGCTTACCAGTGATGAAAGACTGCTGACAAAAGATCAGATCGCAGATTTTCATATTTCCATTCCAAATTGAATGTTTTATGACTTAAACCGTTACTAACGGTTTAATAAAAATCCATTAAACATCGTTTTTGGGACGGAAATGTGAAAAGCTGCGATCTGATCTTTTGTCAGAAGTCTTTTATCATTGGTTTGCAGATATTTATGCAAAAACTTGTTCGTTCAAAGACAAAAAATAAAAAAGTTGTCAAAACGTTAATCTGTGAGAGTGCAGCTTTAACATCATATATCACAATAAATGAAAAAAAACAGGTATCACACATGTCAGAAAATAAATTACATAAAAAATAGTTTAATTTCTGATAAAAATAGGATAGAAACTATATTGCTAAACTATGACAAAAACAGTGCTATTACTTTGATATAAAGTCTTTTTGATGTTTTTGTTCTGAGTAATATCCCAAAATATGACATTAAATAAATACTGCATGGCTTCCAGTGTGACAGTTTAGTATTTACCCTAATGTTGACAATATGTACTGTCACACTGGAAGCCATGCAATATTTATTTTATTATACCGAACACAGTTACATTTATATACATAATATAAGATTTTTACCATAACACATCTTTCAAGTTTAATCAATTCATTCTGTAATTATTGTTTGTTTACATTAGCTGTCATTTGTTTGGAAATGTCGTTTAGAAATAAGGCAAACACCGGTTGTAACCAGATTCACAATACATTTTAATACATGTAAGCAATTTTCATAGTTCCACAGGCAATGATTTTTCCAATTTTTACACTGAAAACTATCAGTGTTTGCAATACAGTGTCAAATTATGTTAAGCTCTATGCCACCTGTTTCTTCTCTTTCATTCAACTTTAATAAAATATTGATACTTGAACACAAACACTCTTTTTTCTGTATTCACCTCCGGATCTTGGTCAATGGGGGCAGATAACTGTGGTCTTGAGCCTATTGAAACAACATTTTTTCAGAAACATACTTCAAAACTCCTATAGTTCAACTTCAGGCTATATGCAGGCTATATGCAACACATACTGAAAGTTTAACAATGATTAATTAAACACTAAATGAATGAGACAAGTATTAGCACCTGTGGTATTTTCATGAAAAAGCAGAAACAGCCATTTCCCTCAAATGGTAAGCCGCAAACCTTTGAAGAGCCATTATTTCCTTATGCATTGGAATAATTTGACCAAGTTAAGTTTTCCTTGTAGCTTTCAATAGTGTCTATAGAACAGACCAAAAAATGGCATGCCTACTCTTTTAAGATTTTTTTCTAAGCAAAATAAGGTTTTTCCACTTCATCGGCTTAGTGTTTTATATAAAAAAAGACAAAGAGCCATACTGAAATGCTTCAACTTGTCAAAATTTTGCTTTTCTGGTCCACTTATATACAAAGGTAACAGAACTGTTCAGTTTAACAAAAGAAATTTAGTGATTATGTGTTTATAGACAGTCTAAACACCACTATATGCCAAATTGTATGCTTCTGGGACAAATGGCGCAACAAAGGAAAACACCAAAACTGAAAGATTCATCACAACTGCTAGTGTACATGATGTAGAAAATGCAAAGATAGCATTATTATGCCCATTTTTAAAAATAAAATACTTTAAGTATCTGTTTTGAAGGCTAGATTTGGCATTATTAATTCAGAGTACAGCACTTCACCAATGTCTATTAGTTGCTTATTTACACCTGATTTGCTATAAATCTCACTCTTTGGAATCATTTACACATAAACAAGTACTACAGAAATGACTTACATCTTCATTCTTCTGAAATATTGGATTCAGAGCTGCATCTCCTGGATTTAGATTGCAGGACTACCGCCGGGGGGGGGGGGGGGAGCCGCAGCTAACTGGAGGTTATTGGCACATCATGATCTGCAAGCAAGACACAAAAGCAATGTTTTACACTAATAAAACTATCTGCCACTATTGTTAAAGTTTGAAAAAGGCATGTAAACACTCATTTGAGGCATACACAATCTTTTATGAATCATAAATGTGATAAATATGCAGAAAAGTTCATGAATTCAAGGATTTTCAGGACAATTTTATGAAATATATAGTCTTTTGGACATTTTGCAATCAGTTATTAACAACTCATAGGTTAATCTCATCTTATTGAGTGCCCAGATGCATTTTGAAAGCATTAAAACCAGACATGCTTAGAATTTCTTCTTACTTGGAGACGGTATTCCTTTCTCGGAAATCCTTGCCGAGAACCGGTATGGAAAACCACACGAGACCACATTTTGACCAGCACTGGTTCTTGTCCTTGAAAATTCCTCTGTGGCTACAGCAACCAGGCTGGCTATTGAAATAAGCAATAAATTAGGGTTTTTAAGACATTTATAATGTATTAAGGTTGTGTTTTTAAAACGTATGAAGGGAAAGGCTCTAATCTTTATGAAAGCGGCTCACTTTTTTTATTTCTTTTGCCTTGAGAAATGGCAAGTTTTTAAATGTATAAACTGAATAAATGAATTAATATGTATGAATTAATAAATTAACTAATGAATTAATGAAAGGTGGCATTATTTCTTTAAAATAAGGATTTTATTGTGTTGCTGTGATTGTTGAAGTAGATGTTTTCTTGTCAAAAAGCTGAAAATCATATGCACACTAATGCACCAGTCAATTGTAACCACGGCCCCCTCAGGTCTGGGGGTATACCGGGGAAAAGGGCCGTGTTTTTACTTTCCAGGTGGCCCCGCAGGGCCGGGTGACCGCGGAGATTGGGCCTTAAATAGAATATCTGGGGTGCGGGGGCATTTGGCCGGGGTTTAACCATCATTTTATACTCGCAGGCCGGGATTTTACCCGGGGTTGGCTGGACCAAAAGTCTAAGTCCCGGTTATTCCCCGGACCTGGGGGTGGGGGGGGCGTGGTAACAATTGACTGTTGCATCAAATGTGTAGTAAGTTTTGATTAATGGCTTATAGAATTTGCAATTAATGTAATGTTTGCTTAAAAGAGCAAACAAAATGTGCGAATAGATGCACAATACAGACCAAAGACTAATACAAGTCAGCAGTTTCATTAGAAAACAATATTATTTTATAAACTTACTCACTTTATACTTCAGTTTGGATACAATTTTCCATTATAAGATCTTGAAGTGCTAACAAATTTTAGCATGTCGGCATGTTGGCATACACCAAGTACAGCTCGCCCGGGTGGCGGGCGGGCTGTCTGGCTGGCTGGTTCATCATCGTTTCCTCCCGGGTCTGTTTAAAATAATAAGAAATGAAAATAAATAACCGCACAACACCTACTCAAACATACAATCATTGACACCCTAATAGCCTATACAACATACTCAATCAACACATATCTGGCATACCAGTTTAAATTGATGGGATTCAATATCTATTTGAGAGCTGGCTTTAATTTCAGTAAAAAATATATCAATATGTTTGAAACAGTGAAAGATTGTTTTTATTGTATATAAATGTCTATAAATCATCACAAAGCATATATATAATAAAAATGTTTTGAATTTTGCTATGCCTATGCTTTACTATATTAGAGCTGGCATTGTAAATGTCTTGTTAATTTTACATGAACAAAACTGCTTTTTTAGTAATTCATATAGACTGTGTTTTAAGAACAAATTGAGAAGAAAATATTTCTCTACCATATTCTATCTCAAGTCAAAACAGCTGTTAGGAAGAGTAAATTGCACAACTACAAGCATGTTAAAAACTTCTGAAAAATATTGCAAAAACCGCCACTGTTTTGGTGCTGAACTCATGACCCCGCATTTTCTGATTATATGCAGGAGAAAAAAGGTTTTATTAACATTGCTTGTCGGGGGTTTCCCCTCCCGAACCCACCCCATTTACATAATTAATAACTTAACTGTCATTTTTTTACTTTGTAGGAAAGAGTTTGTCTAAAACTGTCTTGCATGCTAAATATACATGCCTTCAGCTGAATAATTTTGAAAAGAGGTTACTTAAAGTTAGAAATTCTGTGTGGAAATATGTGCCAGTTTAAGCACGACATGTCAATACATTTCATCTCGCCTAAAGATATCCTTCTGAAAAACTTTTTAAAAAAAATCACCAGTAAGACACTGTAGCTCTAGTGTTTTCATATGTTATCTTGTAATTCTGCCAAAAAGAAACACTGCCTTTTATGCTGAAACCTCCCCTGGGTTCATAATCTATAATTCTCACATTATAATGCTTGTTGAAACCAAGTCAAACATGCCAAATTTGATGGTTGTCGGAAGGGGAAACAACCCCTCCCGAAGTCATCTGCCCCACTCTGCCATGACAATTTATTTTATTCAATAAACATTTTTAATTTTTAAACTGGGTTGAAGTGTGTTAAGACCAGCAGCCGAGTTAGCTCTGAGTAGCTATATAGAGTTCCGGCTGCGGTGTTGTGTTTAATCACCTCACTGGGCATAATTACACTCAGGTTACCCACAATCGTGGCAGCAGAGCAGAAGTGCCTACATGTCGGCCTAAATGGTTAAAGGGACTGTGTCACAGATCTATAAGCACCAAAAAAAGTTTTTTTCTGTAACAAATCTCAGGACACCCACTAGCTAATCACGCATAAGGAATTAATTCTACCTGGTATTCTTTTTTAATGGAAAAATATGAAATATCTCCTGAACTTATATAAATTCTAAACTATGTGATACCTCAGTAAGTAAGTTTCAATGCATTGTACACATTGATGCCAAATATATGATATTTTTCGACAATTCTCATTTTTGTCGCTATTTTATCATCTGTGAGACAGCCCCTTTAATGGGCGGACGAGTCTAGTCTGTGTGAGTTGAAACCAGCTGCCCATTTAACTCAGTTGGCAAGAGCGCCGTGCTAGTGTTCTTGCGGTCGTGAGTCTGAGCCCAACACCAGGCTCACTTTTCTCCTCAGGTTTACCATAAGCATGCACAATGATTTTTAATGAAAAAGTAATGTTTTTTTAGATTTAGTTTTCACTACTTAAGTTTTAACATTTTTATTCATTACTTTAATTTTACAATACAATAAACGAAGTACACAATCGCATAGTTAACAGTTAGTTTGGCATGTATAGTGATGAAATTATTACCTGAAAGTCATATCTGGATACCGATTTCATCAACTTAGCTTGTTCAATATCCGTAAAAACCAACGTTATGTCATTATGGTGTCCAAACAGCAACGTATGAACGATTGAATTTACAATAAAAAGTATAATTCTTAGTACAACGCACCGTGAAAGCAACGTTAAATCCGTGTTTTTGCATCATGACGAAAGTTTCTATATAATAGACACATTGAAGGAAGACGTCACGCGCACCTGCAATGTGCCTATATGCAAATCATTGTTTACATCAGCTGTCGTAAAATGCGCATAAATACATTTAACTTAATTATTTAGATATCCAGTTTAAACGGTATTTTTTAAGATGTGGGGTAAAAAAACACAATTGTTGTGACAAACCCTGTTCGTTTTGTATTATTATTGCAGAGTTATGAAATATAATTTCCGGTCAAATGAAGTACTCTTTAGACGTGTATTCATAATATGTGTTATCCACTCCTTTTA
The DNA here is from genome assembly GCF_026914265.1 of Mya arenaria. Classification (NCBI taxonomy): domain Eukaryota; kingdom Metazoa; phylum Mollusca; class Bivalvia; order Myida; family Myidae; genus Mya; species Mya arenaria. The sequence goes on along the minus strand of NC_069133.1, from coordinate 64,061,851 downwards.
TGGAAGTGCCGAAGGTGGATTGTACATGTACCTCGGGTATTTCCGTATTGATTTTCATTGGTTAACGGAGGTCAAACCCCGCCCTAAACATGTACAATTTGCTTGCCGGCATGCACGCGCTTTATATGAACAATGTATGACGAGTTTTTCTGGTTCTCATTTTCACGGTTCAGTGGTGCCCAAATTTTTTAATGCCTATCACTCCGGCAAAAAAGAAGTAGTCCCTTGCATACACGTACAAACCGTAAGAGGGCTTGTACAGACAAACGCTTCGCGTTTGTCTTCAAGCCCGTATAATGATCAGTAACAAATTTTGAGAAAGTTTTTCTTAATTGATGATATCTGAAACTCTGTTTTAGAAGATTTTTTCGTCATGAGTTTACTGCGAGAGCTGAAATTATTGACATATGTGCATATTCTAGCGACTTTTATCAACTGTGCAATAAAGATTCCATATAATTGTGAACTAGGAACATCTCCATCTAAGGAAGGTTAATGAATTATTGTGAAATTAAAATCAACACTTTTATCATAAATATTGATATTTAAATTATCTTCCCTTCCTTTGAGTTGCAGATCTAAAAAGGATAATTTTTGACTTGATGTTCTAGATTTATTAAGTTGCAATTGTGAAGGGTAAATCGATTTAATATTATCTGTAAAAACCGGATTATCCTAGTTAACTTAGTACCATCAATATATCTATAAGTTTTATTGAAATTATTAACAAGAGCTAGATCTCCAGACTAAGCTACTTCCACCATATACATATTTCATAACAATATAAAAAGTAAAGGTGCACATTTAAATTCCATCGGAATGCCTATTGTTTGTGTATATAAATATTTTTAGGAACGAATAATTCAGTATACAAGTTAATACTTCAATGACTTCTGTGCATGTCCAATAGATATATTCATCTGAGCGATCTTTATTTATGGAAGAAAACAGGACATTGTTAAAAAGGAAAGACCCTTACATTTTTTATATCAGAAATACCTTACAAATATGGTGTGCATGTGTAATGAACAGTAGTCTACGTATAATACAACTGTTGATCTAATCTAAGGATGCAAAAGCTCAAGTATATCAAACAAACTTGAATTCTACACAACAAAACATAAAGAACAAGTAGAAGTCCATCATAGTTAATTCAATAGCCACAATAGAACGGATAGTGATATAGAATAAAAGTAAAAACAACAATATTCACTATATCTATGTAAAATCGTTGTTCGGAAAATGCGCGAATTTTAAAAGAAATATATTCAATATATACAATAGATATTTATAACGCTGTTGTTAATGTATCTGAAATGGTACACATATAATGGAATCTTTATTGATTTGTTGAAAATTGGTGTATTTTATCAAACGTTACATATATCTTTCAAGCATCCACGACAAATACACTCGAGTTGTCGAAATAATCTGAACGGTATAATAGCATCAAAGTTTGTTAGTTAGATTTGACGCTGAAACCTGTGACAGTTTTGAAATAATATCTAGATCAAAATCAATGCACTACCATACCTCTTGTATTATTGCATATGCCCTTAATGCAGCTGCACTCTTTTGAACAATCTCGACCAAAATGGAATTCATCGCATTCTGAAATAATATTGGAAGTAGTGGCTGATTTTATTAATCATCAGATATATAGTTTAGTTAGTGTTATATAGTTTACAATGACAAATATGTTGTCTTATGTTTTTGAACATGCTACCTCAAACCATAATCAAAGGATTTGAAATCTAATCTTACTCTTTAATATGCAAAACAAAATTTAAAAAAAGATGCTGTATTTGAAAAGACATTGCTGATATCACTTCAATCAAACGTTTTAAATGCTGAAAACAGTCAAAGTCAAATTGTATGAAGTGGCCACAATGCGATTAAGGTATACAATACCTGTGCATGTGCGACCATCGTTTTCCAAACGAGCACCTATTGGGCATTCACACTGATATGATCCGTCAGTGTTCATACACGTGGCAGCGGAATCGCAGCCATTCAACTCGATATTTTGACATTCATTTACATCTAAAGACAATGAACTAAATTGATATACAATCTCTGAGAGATGTTTCCGACGTATACATATATATTTGATAAACACAGTAGAGTGATCAGTTTTATCTGCGACTGTAAAGTGGCTGGGATGTAAAGTAAAACATAGGTAATACTAATAATTCCTTTAATAAATGCACAAAGTCCGACATCAGTTTTGCGAATGCGCATGTTTGAAACTGTTTATCAATCAATGTAATACACTGCCACGTATCTAGAATGAAATAGTTAAACAGTATTTAGCTGGCCATAAGAACGAAATGAATAAATGAATTCATTAGGCAGCTGTCTTAAAGATCATGAATACTGTTAATTAGACAAAGAAAGACACTAACCAAGGCATGTCTGTGCATCTTCACCTAAAACAAATCCTTGTCGACACCTACATTCTGCTGTGTTATCTTTGACCACACAGTATTCGAGACATGTCAGATTATACAATGTTCTGCACGGGTCTGAAACTGGAAAAAAATCAGAACACTAGATATGTAGACTTCCATAGTATAATGCAGTTTTTACCAATTACAATTAAAGTGTCATTTTTAAATAAACACCAAGGCACACCAATTTAGGCGACTTACTTTGGGTACATGCCCTACGATCATCACTCAATTTATAGCCAAAGTGGCAATAGCAGTTGTAGGAGCCAGGCTTGTTCTCGCACATCTGTGCACAGGTTGCAGTTCCACCAGCACATTCATCAACATCTAAAGATAGGTTAGCTCTAATTAATGTTTTTTGAACGAAATTGATTAAAAACAGATACCATTCGTTCTGTAAATACTGCAATTATTTCTTTCAATTAACTCATTATATGTGATAATTATCTGAAATAATATGTTTTATTCCTTGCATTAAACTGGTACTTACCTTGACACGACGTTCCATTTATTTTGACATAACCAACGCGACAGTCGCAGCTGTAACTGCCAATGTTGTTTAAACACATTTGTTGGCATCCATGCAACGACGCATCGGCACATTCATCAACATCTGTGTATCATTATAACAGGCAATGTACATTTTCATTAAGACATGAGGTAATTGATGCATAATATAAATATAAATTAGCATTTCTACTAAAACATATCCTTAAGACTGATATTATTGAGACTTTCGGAGTAAAAAACACATTCATATTGACAGTGAAACATTTATAAAATAAAACGACTTCTCTAAACACTTACCTATGCATGCATCTTCGTCGTTCTTCTCATACCCATTTATACAATCACACGTGTAAGATCCAACAGTATTAGTGCAATACTTTCGAACATCTGCGCATATGTCAGGATCTACGTCACACTCATTGATGTCATCATCGCACGTGCTTCCGATCCATCCCGCATCACACATACAACCCCTTACAGGGTTGCATTCAATCGCCCCTCTTCCGGTACATTCACACGTATTGTTGCATTCATGTCCATAATATGGTATTTCGCATACTGGATAAATATAATTTAACGAATGAACAATCGCAAACAGTTTCGTAAGCAGCAATTTTTTACTTACTATGAAGGAAGATGTTACAATCTGAATTATTATAAAACACATTTCCTAAAAATATGTCCTCGTTTTACCTGGTTCAATTTCAACATTATATGGATAATGAAAGTTTTGAAATTTAGGGTTTGTTACTAGAATATCAGTCTTTGAACATACCAGAACAAGTGGATATTCCTTCTAGTCGGTATCCATCTAAACACGTACATTCGAATCCACCACTGAAATTGATGCATTCTTGGGGACATATGTGTCGCAGACATTCGTCAATATCTGAAAATATATACACTCTCTAGTACGTTTTCTGTACAAAAGTATTGACGTTCGTTTTCGCATAAATGCCCCCGACAAATCAACGACGTAGTAATTTCGCCGACCTACTTATCATGTAAATGGTAGTTAAGCGCATGTACATTACGCACTAGATATAAACAGTTTAAAACGGTAAAATCAGAGTGAACAAACACAACATTATTCATGGGAACTGCCATTTTAAGGGGGAGGGGGGGGGAGGGGGCATTCAAGATTGCATTAATGCCCATGAATTGAATGTCAATCCTTAAATATCACCAAATATAAGAATATAACATTTTTTAGCCAAAATATCTTATGAGAATATGTACCCATATATATTACCAAATAAGTAATAAAAAAAAATGGAGTGGACGGGTAACAAGAACAAACTGTACTTATTCAAGTTGATTTTTAGAAAAAAGTTGAAATAAAGACTGTGCTTATATAAAATGTTCAAGGAACATATCTAGTTGCTAGAGTAAGCCCTATGCAAATTGTTAACAAATGCGTATGGAATATCCCATGCATATTGCTAGGATTGATACGAAAAGTCAAAGCCATATATGGGAACAATCTTTACATGGTACAAATAGTCCATACTTTGCTTAAGGGCTCATTCAAACCTTTGACCTTTTACATTCAATGCAAGACTGTGGTAAATATCCACTTAGATATAACATAGTTCATACTAAACATTAAAACTGCATCATTAGTTTTAAATGTCGATGCCTATTACTTTCTTCTTCAAATATTAAAACCTTTGCAATTTTCTCCCGAGTCATCCAGCTCAAATCCTCTCTCGCAAAAACATTTTGTTGTATTGTATTCGTCCACTGTGCATCCAGCAGTGTTGGTACAATTTATGATGGCAGAGGCACATGGATTAACGTCGCCTGTAATACAATTTAATTGGTTTTCTTATAATTATCGCCGATCAATTTATTGATTATTAAAACATCTAAATCTATGTTAAGTCGTTCTTACCTAGTAAGCATTGCCCAGTGAGTTCTTTCAGAACAAAGCCCGTCCTACATTCACATCGAAAACCGCCGTACAAGTTGACGCACACCTGACTACAGTTATGAGATTCGTCTTCGCATTCATTCATATCTGTAAAGTACAAAAGCAGACAATTCAAACATATCAACCGACATGCAACGTATTGAAATACAAAACAGGCCGGTATTGATATACATTAGCTACCATGAACAAATATCACACCGTAATCAGATATTGCAAATATACACATTGTATGTAATTGCTACATTTTATTCAAAATCGTTTTGAAAACCTCTGCAGGCAGAAAAGTTGGTGCGGTCTTGTTGTAGTCCTTGCTCACATACACATATGAAACTTCCTTCGGTATTTATGCAAGACTGTTGGCAAGAACTTTTACTTGCGCATTCATCTATGTCTGAAACAAGAATGATTTCGTCTAAGACTGCTTGTATGAGTGTATTTTATATTTTCTAAGCTTAACAGCTGAATGGACCTCAAGACAGATACAAAGTGTGTGTGTGTGTGTGTGTGTGTGTGTGTGTGTGTGTGTGTGTACATCAAGTGTGCTCCGTTCACAAGGTATGTGAACATATTCTAAGAATATCTCAAACTAGAAGAAAGACTCAGGTAAAACATGTTTTGACTTATTATAGATGCTGCAAATTTATTTCATTGATTATGATCGTCATCATAATTATTTGAGATCTTCAGATATATTGCGTTATTCTTCTGCCTCCCATGTTTTTGAAGTAATGTTCTCTAAAAGGCATGCTGGTTTAACCGATACTTCAAAAATACTAGGCAAATACAGGGAAAATCCAATTCGTCAAATCTTTCAAGTATAAATAAGAATTACAATTGAGTAAAGAGTAAGGAAATGTACCTATGCATACGTTGTCGTCGTCTTCGCGAGCCGTGTATCCTAATGGACACTCACTACACATATACGCTCGTCCTTGTCTTTGCTGCTCCTCTGGTGACAAGTCAGTGCAGGTACGTCCAAGGGAACAAGGTTTACCCGCACAACCATCGTAGGTACTTTCGCAGTTGATTCCTGAGAGAACAGAGGGATAAAAAATCATATTAAATTAAGTTCTATGGTCAAATTAGCTGATATTGTTTATTTTAGTATAGTTATATAGGTTACGTTGAAAACTAGGTGGCTCAATTTCGCTTGAATCGAAATCCTCGCTGGCCCGAATTGTGAAAAAAGGACTGACATTTTTTCTATATGTTCATGTAAATTCAATCGGATAGCTTTATTTGATCGATTGACCAATTTTTTCCACGCTCGATGTTCTCAGTCCAAAGTAAATATCACACTTTGTTCTGTTAGATTGGCTCAATTCCATTAAAGCGGTCTAAGGTAAAAACTTTATACCTTGTTTTTTCTCGATTACTTAAAGGTGCAAGTCACTTTCATTCGCCTGATTTATATCATAATCATCATCTATGAAACTGACCATACAGTTTGAGCGAACATGTTATCACTATAAGTACATTTTTTTCACGACATGTGTAAATCTCACTGTATGTTGGGAATCCTCGTTCGTATGAAATCGGCAACCAAAAAAGTTTCGGTCTCATGGGCTAAGGCAACACAGAAAAAGCTAACTGTCAAACACTAAATATCATGAAACGTTACCGTCATATCCTGGCTGACATTCACACTCGTAGTATCTGAAATTATCGTCATCCCGATCGACCCTTAAAACTGGCGTACACCTGCCATGGTTGTTACACCCTGTACAAACGACCACGGATATAACATGCTCGACCGACGCGAGACCTTCCTGATTTACGGCCTGATACCTATTGTTGAGTAAATGGACACACTCTTTAAAACGGGTTTACTTTATAATTAGTTAACAGTATGGAAATCATCTTGCAGCCTTTAATAATCACAGTTTAAAGATCTGTTGTTTTACAACTTAACAGACATGGCGGTTATCGCTTTAACAAATATCAATCAAAGGCATAAAGGACATTTTAGGAAATATATTATTGAATAGGAAGAATTTTGACACCCGAAAATGTTAATTTAAACTTGCAAATTGCTACTTTATTTTTCGAAAATGCATTGTTGCAAATTGCTACTTTATTTTTCGAAAATGCATTCTTCAGCGTTATGTTTTGCTCGCATGTCAGAAAATTTAAAGGGTTTTGAATGGATCGTTGGTTATGCAGAGACTAAAAAACATATCACAAATTGTGTTTAATATGAAGAAAAACATCAGCACTAATAAGCCTCTGCTATACCTTAATGGAGAGGATATGTCACCAGTATGTGTATACGTTATGGTAGACGACAATCGATTAAATGTAGCATTATATGTGTTGTTTCCCAGGACCTGTATATCGATGTTGTCGTCAACATTTACAGTACATGTCACGTTTTCCCCTACAGTGACGTTGACGACATTGCAGCCCTCAATAGTTGGTATAACCTTATCTAGATTTCAAATAGAAATTAAATAAAATCAATAATTACTGAACTCATTTACGACAATGGCTATTGTAGAGCTCTTTGGATATGCAAATCATTATCTCAAATGTTATTTATACGTGTGTGGCTTATGACTCAACTGTCATAATTAATAACAGAAGAGTGTAGCGAATGTCCGATTAACAAATAATGATTGTAAGAAAGAATTTAAGGAAACTCCAAATGATAAAGATATCAGTCTTAGTTGAAATGTTGATTATTTATAATTTGTTGAGAATGTGTCATCAATGTTATCAATAATGTCATATTCGGTGATCCCGGAGGAGTTAACATTATATAATTACACATGTACGGTTAATAGCGTACCGAGTAGCATTACATACGGTCGTTTAACACTAAACGCTAGATGTTGCTATACCTATTTCTTCCTGATCTTGGTCAAACTGCTGTTTTCTATTCACTGTATCTGCAGCGATCGCCGGATTCAGTGTGAGTGCAAAGTCGTAAATACATTCTGTGCTTAATGTTCCATTGCAAGCCTCTACGGCCAAAGCCATTGTGACATTATCAACCTCGTCCAGAAAGAGTGGTACGTATGAAGAGTTGTGAAAGTTATCGTGATCTTTTTCATCCTCATAGAAGAACACGGTTGTTCTTTCATTTACAGCCCCTAAAGCAAATAAATTATATACGGCTCGAAAAAGAGGCCAAAATTGACAGAAGTGTGGTAAAAATAAAACGTTCTTTCGCATAAATATAAAGGTACTAAAACTCTTCTCGAACACTTCTCGAATTAGTACTTTTTTGTATTGTGATATTGACTAGGTTTTTTAAAAAATTGTTGAACATTTCATATATTATTCCAGACAACAATACATACATGTTTGACCATAGAAGAAAATTTCACGCTCTGATGAGGAGGAGTTGAGAATAGTTTCATTTGGAAACTTCAAGTCATTAGAAGGATCGCCGTCAAAATTTCCCAGAATGCCACGTGTTATGTTTGCATAAGTTGATGGTACTGTTGTACTCAAAGATAACATCTCGACACCAACGCCTATGTCCAGCATAATACCTTTTACAATTCAAAGCACCATAATTATTAAATAGATATCAACTCGGTACTTCATCATTACATAAACATAGAGTTATAGGTTTAGTTTTATATTGAAATGACTTTAAGCTATGCAATAAACACTAATTCGTTTCAAAAGAGATATATTTCAGCAATGTCGCGTGAATTGAGAGCGGTTATAAATATTAATTGTACACTACCAACCACACATGTTTTTCATATTTAACACATCGAAGAGTCCTTTCCTGGCCGCGGACTTTATCTTTTGAATCTTATTTTCAATATATGCAGCGATTGCCCACCGCGTTCATATATATAATCTTCATCGCGTTCCGCGGCATAGATTCAACGCGATACGCGACGTTGGAAAGTGTAAATTTACTAAAATTAAGGAAGCAGCAACTTTTTTAAAGGCTTTTGCTTTGTTCCCCCCCCATAGTTAAATTCTAGTCCTTTTAAGTCATACATACTCGACCCGTAATCTACAAATCTATGTTCGTACTCAAAACGTGATATTTTAAGGTTTGTTGAAAATGAAACATTTTCGAGCCTATTTAACACGGTGGTTCAAATAATATACTTTTTTTAAACACCTGATACTGAATGGAAACGCCTAATCATTTATCCCGTAAAAATTTTGTTTTCTTCGTCTTATTGTGACCCTTTACCATAATTGTAATATTCATGAAAAGACACATGCAAGACGAACACAGCTACTGGTACAAACTCTTCCTAAGGCGCTAAGACACTTTCGCAGGTATATATTAGTATTAATTTATTTATTCAAAATACTAATTCAGAGAACAGGACAGAACAGAAACAATAATTATGACTTAAACTTAAACAGCTCATCGTCACACTAGGCACATATAAAACAGAAATATAGAACACATATACACACTCACACATATGGAGATACATCATTTGTGATAAACCAGCAACAGAAAAACAAAACAAACATTCAATATTCTAGAGACATAATTATCAATTTTGAGAATGAAGATGATAATTCTCGAATTCGAGTGAAAACCATTCTACAAGCATTGTTGAAGTTCATTGCAATTATCTATTTGAACCAACGAAACCTTTTAAAATATCTACTTGTCGCGGTGAGCCGCATCGCGGCTATGTGCAACGTGTATGTCAACGGAAGTCGTACACGGTAGTAGCAGATGAACGCATTAATGACGCGCACCACCGTGTTTGCTACCACGGAAATATCTCCGCGATGACGCAATCTTGCCCGAGGTGTCAACGCGTTTTTTTTGGCAAAAATGTGGGGTTGGTAATGAAGATGCGCTATTGTTGACGCCCGCTAGTGTCGTCCTATTATCTGACATGTCTGTGTTAATATGTCGTTTTAATACACAATCTTAATGTATTAATGAAACGACTGAATCAACAAAACATGTATAAAGATACCCGTGTTCTTGAAAAACACTCTTGCAGAACCATTGTTGTTTGAAATAGATAGCGTGGTAGAATCATACTCTTCACCGGACAGAAATTGTCTTGTAAAATCCAACCCGTCACCGTACAAAATTAATCCTGCAGGACAAAACATAGAAATAAAAATAACGCAATATTCTTTAATTTACAATTTTTTATTTTGGATAACGCTCCTAATTAAACAGCCATTCATGGAACTTTAAAGGCGCTTTTGTGTCAGGTTACTTACATCTCGTTTTGTTCAGTTTTGGAATAACGTTAGACGTATAAACAACTTTTTATAGTACAGAATATATGAACAAACATCAATAACTTTTTCGAATACAGATTATAAGACAAGAAATCAATTTAAGCAACTTGGTACAATCTGAATATCACCTTGTTTTGCCGAGTTTAATTCTACGTGCAGGGAGGCATTTGTATGATCCTTTGCTGCAAAGGCACTGAATATAGTCGCATCAGACAGGTTACCATCGTGTTTTACGGCCCGCTCGGTTCGTGCTTGCAAAGTGAACCAGGTGTTGTTGGATTCCGTCAAAAGAAGTGTGTATTCTCCTAGCCCGTTGAAAGTATAATTCATTCGATCCAATGTGCTAATATGGGGATCTCCCCAGAAGTTTCCTTTTGTATGTAATTAAAAACATCAAAGTAATAGTAAAACATAGTATGCGGACAGGATACCCACTTGTGAGAAACAGAAAAAAAATCATATTTGTATTAGGCATACTTAGTTTGGTAATTGGATCGTTAATAGGACGCTTCGAACTACAATCGAAACTCGCTCTGTCGAACTCTGTTATCTCGGTATTCACGGTATGTCGAATTTTCCCGAATGTTTTTGGACATGTGTGAGACATATGTTGTGTTTCGTTGAATCGAACGTTCGTTGTAGTTTTTCCCCAGGTCCAAACGACTACGACATATGAGAGATTTTAATGTATCTTATTAAGTACACCCTTTCTTCTCAAAATACGCTTAATTTTTAGCTATTGCACTCTATAGTTTTCTGTTTAACGTTACTATTTAAAAGTACCTTGACTGTAGGGTGACCGCGTGTAACAAGTTCCAATAGGATGAAGTTGATAATATAATTCGCAGAAGTCAGAACTGCAACATTTTTCCTTCATTTCAACATCATATTTGTCATGCTGACTCGCGTTGAGAGATGGGTGGTAGTGGTATAGACCGCCAGCAACTGGACGCCCCTCCACAAATCGACGCGACTTACGATAATAGCAACAAGACTGAAGAAACAGAATATTAAAATATATCAATTATATCATATTGTTCTTTCCGTGCCCCTTTTGAAATGTTTTGCTAGTATGAACTTGTTTGAACATTTGTTAAAAATACATCGAATAAGCAAAGTTATGTACACTTTTATCAACATAACCCTATATTTCTCACATGATGAAATAAGCATCCATTCAATGTAACTGTTTTTCAAAAAGGTAACTAGTTGTCGATTAATTTGGTTGGTCCTTGAAGAAGTCTTTGCTAAGGTTGTCGTTTGAAGCTAAAGAAAAAGTTGTTGCTTAGATAGTAATATGTTGTAAAGGAAAACATTGGTTGCTCAGGTAGTAAGAATTTGTTTTGGATTAAACTGCATGTTAAAGTAGCTTTTGCTTAAAAGGACAGCATTTGTTTTTATGGATGAAGGAAGTTATTAGGTAGTTTTTGGTTGCTAATGACGTCATTACTTTCTCAAAAAGTCATTGGTGCTTTTGGATGAAGATACTTGATAAAGAAATGTTTTTTTTTCAAAGAGAATCCTTAGTTGCTACGGAAGTATGTGGTCTCTAAGTCAGAGGTTGCTAAGGAAGACAATGGTTGCTATCGATATGAGTAGTGTGTCAACAGAAAGTGGTTGCTCAGAAAGTCATTGGATGCTAAGGTAGTCATTTGTTGCTAGGTTAAGACTAACATTGCTATGGAAATAGGTTGCTGCTAGGAATGTCATTCGTACAACGAAGTCATACGTCAAATAATTAATCGGTTACTGAGGAACTCATTTGTATTTTGTAGATGAATGTTGCTGCTAACAAAGTACTAGGTTGCGAAGAATGTCCTTGGTTGCTAATAATGGCATTGACAGCTATAGAAGTAAGTTGTCGCTTAGCAAGTTAGAGGTCATCGGTGTATATGAAGACAGTATAGTTATTATCCACAGCATTTGGCTACGTACAAAATATCAATGATCTGGATTATGAGATTTCAGTGGGGATTTTCAATGTTCTACTCGATACGTATAATGATAAATCTTGGACCCCGGGAGAAGCCTGCTTTGACCCAAGAAACACAATTGAACAATCTTGGTAAATGGCCATCAAATGAGGGTATATACAACATAACATTTATAAAAAAGACTTGTTATACCTTGGGGGGGGGGGTACTTTTGAACCAAGGGACATATTTCGATAAATCATTGTAAAGGATTATTACACGAGACTGAAAGCAAAATATAAAGAGTATTGTCCTTAAAATATTCTAAATTTTACGAATGTTGACGACTGAACTCGGACGCCGGGTATAGAGCAATCAAAATGGCTCACCTTGAGCTATTGTAGCTTAAATCACATGCATATGTTATATAAAAATACATTACAAAATATTCCTCAGGACATTTCACAAGTTAACAATGAAGGAGATGAACTGGAAAAAGTGTAAGTTGTTCAAATTTGACGAGTGTATATTTTAAGCGAATTATTTAGCAAAACATCTCATTCAACTTTGCTAAAACTTTAAAAAGTTAAAGCCAGCTGCAAAACGTTACTTATATTTGTATAAATTATAATGTTTTGTTCTTCTTCACAGCTGAATTTAATGTGAAACCTTTTTTTCGCATATACGAACGTACATGCAAATTGATCGCGTACAGTATAAAATTAGCATTACCTTTCCATATGGATCAAATATACTCCTATGCCACATGTCCACACAAACAACATCTCCCTCAAAGTCATCAACACTTTGCCACCAGAATCGTCGAATTTTCCGACCTATTCTCCAGTACCAAGGGTCGAACCTTGCAAGGTTAAGGTCACATGGACATTCCGGTAGGTAAACAAACATGATTTCGTGATACGTGTTTTTATTTGTATTATGTTGTTTGTACCAATGTATGCAATCCATAACGTCATGGGATTTCCATTCTCCAATCTTAGTCAATAAAAGCCCACTGACATCTGATAAAAATACATTTACATAAATACATTTTAAAAAACACTTGACTTATGTAGACAAAGTATTACTCAAAGTATGTAATGCATATACTTTGATATTACATCATGTTATCGATTTTTCTAAAACAAGTAACAAATATCGAAATGCTCAATATAATTTCGGCATATCTAATTGAAAAACAATTGTCCAAAAATACTAAGCATGTCACAATATAATTAGAAAAGATCTGAGCGATTCTGCCATTAATGAAACAAGCGTTTATCATTTATTTTATATCATCCCTGAAAAGGCAATGCTATCCAACTGTATCATCCCCATGTTATGCATATAAGATGTCATCGTTACAAAACACGGTTTAGTGGCACTGGGCAAACGCCAAAGACATATAACACAAAATCACAAAAAACATAGAACAGCACAAAACTCTACAAACAGCACACAGTGCATACATACTATATATATAAAACATAATTGGTATGTTTATCAAGAATTGTTGGTACCGCCTTGGAACGGTCAGTAAAATTTAAATTTACAGGGGGTCTAAACCAGTTTGTGTGCACTACCTCACTCTTATCCCAACAATCCCGAATAAATCAATAATGTAAACGTTTGAACGTCAGCATATTTCCAGGTATTTCAGTTAACATTTGCCTCTAAAGTGTTTGCCATTATCTCGTTAAAATTAATAATTCTTTTTTTTATTCAAATATAAAAAAACGCTTGGTATGTTTATCAAGGATTGTTAGGTACCGCCTTGGAACGGTCAGTAAAATGTTAATTTACTCGGGGCTTAAACCAGTTTATTTGCACAAACCTCACTCTTATCCCAACAATCCTTCATAAAGATAAAACGCAAAAGGTAAATCTTATCAAAGTATGCATTAACTTGAGGAAACTTATCAATAAAACAAATAATAATAAACGTAAAGGCAAACCCCAAGTACTTCTATGATAAGAGATCCCAATTCTATATGCAGACGGAGGGAAACAATTCATAATTAATATTAATAAAAAGCATCGTTGTACTAAAACTGGGAACAAATAAAGAAAAACATTATTAAAAATTAAAGCGACTTGTATTTGCTAATCTTTTCTTCCAAATGATTTTAAAATGTAAAATATTTGAAGAAAATGAAGTCACATGCCAAATCACTCATGTATACAGTTAACTTTACGGTGCCTCAACATTCAAAGCCGATTTCAGTATATTATTTTAATGACACTCTCTTCTTCATCAACATTGCATTATATTTACATACTGTTAGTGCTTGAAAGTTTATCCATCTGGAGAGCAATTGGCTTGAACGAAAAGGGATTGGTTCTGGTGATTTTGGTGTCAGCATTATGGGTTCCCACCCAAACATTGACATTTTGCACGCTATTTAATTGTACTGTCCAATTCATTAAATCTTTTGGATAAATGAACATGGATAATGTCTTAAGTCCATCCGAAACGATAGCGAGCTGGAAAGATGCTACCTGAAATAGTCCACTATCATATATGTAATGCGTCAGACGATAAAACAGCCGTGTTCAGTTTACTTTTACATATTTCATCTTGGTTTTAGAGTTATATTTATTTGGAACATCACAGTCTACATAACTCGGTTGGTAGGGGAACCTGTAATGTATATGTAGTTCCATTTTGAATTTAAATAGAATAACTAACTGTATTTACGAATCGAAGTACCAAAATTATTTCAAATTTGCCTTCATGTTTTTTTTATAAATCTATGAAGCACACATCTAGAAATGGAATCACTTGATGTAAAATGAAATAACTATGATAAACTGAACTCATAACGGTAGTTGGTTCATTAGGTTTGGCGTTTTACATTGCAATTATCACAATTTTTCCTCAGAACCGCTAAGCGTTATCGTGAATGTATCTGTATTATCAGTATTGACTTACACAAGCAGATGTAATGTTATTACAATGAAATTAATATGAACTTACTGACGAAGACTGGAATATGATTGGAAGCGGTGAAACCTTGTTCCAGTCGGCAATAAGCAGAAACTTCGGTTCAAATGAAGTCAAATTTTCGGATTTCATGACTATTGATTTGACCATTTCAAGATCACTTTTCTGTTCCTCACTGAATGGAAAGTCATTTAAGATATCAATTGTTCGATACGAAATTGATTGGGATGTTTGTTTGTTTATTCCAGCATAGAAAGGCGCGATGATTGGAACACCACTAAAGCCATTATCATCACTATCATTAGGGCCACTGGTGTTTGGAGGTGTAGGGTTTGAGTGTGGTTTATCAAAACTAATGTACCCGTTAGAGCAAACCTATAAAAAAAGGAAAATGTTTACATTTAGATTCAAGCAGAGATAATTATCCTTTGCAATGACAGTTATACAACGATACGATATATGCATGTATTGTTCTGGTTTGTATTGCAATAAAATTTAAAAAACGCGAAATGTTCAGAAAGACATGTTGGATATTATATATGATGTTATATATATATATATATATATATATGTTAATAGAACACATAATTATTTTTGCATATATTTTTTTTCTCATTGATAATATTTTTCACAATTTGCTTGCTCTAGTATCATAGCCTTTACTTTACCGTAATTAAATGTTCAAAATGAACTTTTCATCATGTGACCAAAATGTAAGAATCATCTTTTTCTATAAACACAAATTTCTATCGACAGTTTCCAAAATTTAAATTTAAATTCAGCAAATATTAGATTTATTCTTACGGATCACACGGATAAGAAGACTCTTACATATATTTCGTATCTCATCCGCTCGAACACAGGTATTCCTGGTAGAAATCTAATAGGGTTACTACATTGTTGTGTGACGGCAACGTTTTTTGAAGAGTCGTTGAGAAACGGAAATAGTGGCACTGAAATTGAAAGCTCCATTTGGTGACACGAATCTTTTAAAATTACGCATTTATAAACTAAATGTTTGTTTATTCCAATGTTATACTCTCAACAGAGGGTGCATTGAACTTATAAGACACTTTGAACATTCTAACTCATGGTATCCTACTCTTTATGCCTTGTGTCTGGAAGGAATGAAATCGTAACCTGAGTCAGATAACGGCCATATCAAAATAACCTCAGGTATAACTCGATCCTTCGATCTAGGGGTTAGAGTGCTATAAGGCGGACAACCTAACCACTAGATCGCAGAGGCAGTTCAAAATCATAAAAATTGATTTCATAATATCATAACAACAACAGTATAGACAGGATTCAACAAATGCGTCAACAATATAAAACATACTACTGTCGCAGTATTTTGTCCTGTCATCATAAATTCCAGTCTTGCAGGAGCAAACGCCTTCATTGCATTCTGCATTATGCGCCAAACAATAGTTTTTGTTGTCACAAGCTCCGCCGATGGATGCTTTAAAGAGTGTGTATCGGTATACAGTTATACATTGATCCAACGTAGGCAGCATCGACTCAATTAAAACAAATAACATCGAAATATTGCAAATTGAATTATTGATACTATTGTTGTAGTATTCTAATAATCTCATTTACTAAACAGATTAACAAAGGTTAGTTATATACGAACTCACATTTTTGCACACAGGATGGAAAATTGGCGCTCCATTCTCCGGAACTTTCGCAATTTATGGCCATTTCTCCAACCAGAAGAAACCCAACATTGCACTTAAACGTCACGGTAGATCCAAACGTTGTTGAATATGGTTCGTCAATGAAACCATTCGTTGATAGTTCAATTACAGGACATTCTAAACAGGAAAGAAAAATGTTGAAATTTCAAGCAAAGTACAATGATCCTTTTTTTCGGTCTTTTATATATTTATAATTGAATTGTTTAAAGACAAGTTAAACCAATATACAAGTAGTGAGTGAGACACATTTTATGCAAATTAAATTCATATTTATTACAACAGTGTACTTTTAATGTCGCAGATCGGGTTGTCACTCCATAAGCTTCCATCTAAGCATGTTATCTTAGAGTCTCCATTAAGATCGTATCCGAGAAAACAATGAACCTCTGCGCTGTCTCCAAATTTTGTTCCAGTATCGAAGAGAACTTTACCGTTGTCAATGGTTAAATTTCCACAATCTTAAAAAAAAAGGAATTCAGGAATTTTGATGATAAATCATGATGCCTTACTTTTTTAGAATTTCATAATTTGATTTTGTTTTCAGAAGTGCGCTTTTACCTTGAAGCACACACGACACATTCTCCCATCCATAAGCTGTGCATAGTATTTCACCAGAGCCATCAAGCGAGTAACCCTCATTACAAACAATTGTTGCATTGTTTCCAAAGGTTGTGTTACCAGATGTTGTTACATGTCCGTTAGCAACAGACGGTGGCCCACAATCTGAAATACATGTAACCAACAATCACATGTCTTTAACTTAATCTATATAAAAATACTTGCTGTTGTATACAGTGTTGATAATAAGTTGTAAACGCACGTATGAAACATATTGAAAGTTATATGATACGGAATATGCTATTAGTTTTTTGACTACCGTCCCTTGTTTTCGTAGTTTTAATGAATCAATATAAGTAAGCACAGGATGAACAGTTTGAAAAAATATATTGGCAAAAAAGTAAAGAATTTCTACTGGCGCATCTTCAATATTTAAACTCCTCAAGCGAGATAGTTTTCTAATTGAATAGGTTTTAATTTTCACCTGAAGAGTCACAGACAGGATTATCGCTCCAGGTTCCGTCCGCCCGACATTTTATGACAGAGTTACCGGTAACCTCTAAGCCCTCATCACATGATATTAACACAACAGTTCCGTACGTGGTTACGGTGTTGTTCCTCTGGCCTCTGCTTGGGGTTGGATCTCCACAGTCTGATACAATATTATAATTGTTATCAAATCAGTAATATAATAGAACAATGATATATACTTCAAGAAGCCCAGTGGTCGAGATTTCAAACATAACTCATGTTTAGAAGTACAAGGCAGGGGCCCGAACGACTATAAACTATGATTAATCAGGTATTATATAGAAAGCGTATTAACAACAAGTGTTGCATGACAGGGAGTAGGCCACGAACACGCATAAGAACGTAGTGCTACTTCATATTACAAAATTTGAATGACTCATATAAAATAGATCGATATTGTTTCGTTTGTCAATGTTAAATGGTGTATCTCTTTAGCACTCACGAAAAGTATATTTTCAAACAACTTGTTAAAACAGAATACAAACCTTTTACTCTACAGGAAGGAATTTCACTCCAAGTTCCGTTAGCAAGACATTCGACTGGAGTTGTTCCCTCAGGTAGATACCCAGTATTACAGCTAACAAGAGCTGCCTCGCCAAATGTTGTAATATTCTCAATATCGACATATGTGTGTTCAGCCTCTAACGGCCCACAATCTAAATAAAATATATAATCAAAATATAATTTGAACAAACTTGAAATATTTTATTGTTTCATACCAAACATTACAGCTAACAACTTGTAATGTTGCAAAATGAATAAATTAACGGCACAAAGATCAAACGCTGTTAAATCAATTCTTCATAGCAACTAACGAATATTGCTAATAAACCGTTTTTAAGAAAGTGTTAGACAAGAATGTACAAGTATCTGAATTATATTTAAGCGCTAAACCAAATGTACGTGTATGCATATGGAAGGATTTATGAATACATCTAACACAAGATTGCCTTACTTACCAACAATTACACATATTGTGTCATCTGACCATCGCCGATTCTCTTGGCACTGTATAATAGAACTCCCCGTGATGTTATACCCCTCGACACATGCAATTTCTACAACTTCATTCAATGTGGTCTGTGAAACATTGCTCCTCCCGTTTTCTGGTGTAGGGTCGCCGCAATCTGCAAAACAAAGAACAATTGCAACCAAACATTCAACTCGACTTAACTTAACATATTTATTTCCCCCATGGCTGGAGATATTCATAATATATACAAACATTGATAGACATAGAACATAAAAAGTATTATATATATACAATACTAATACAGTTCAAAATTATAGTTTATTGGTGTCAACATATTTATACAAATATTGTAGGATATAGCTTCATATCTAAGTATAAATAAAAAGCTTATATTCTTCATGCAAAGTATATTAGTCTATTTGACTTGCATCATAGTAAGGTCGTATGTGATCCGCCGCTTGGATGCGGAAATCTTGACGAAACGAAATACAAGAGACAAGAGGTTTACAGCAGTGAGATATGGTATACATAATATTGTTTATTTTAGAAAGATAACGTGGACATGGGTTAATTGATAAGTATAATCCATAAATTGCCATTCAGTTTTATATGAAATATGTCACTATTTTGCATGGTCGTTTCAACCTTGACGAAACAGCACATTGTAAGGCTTGGATTTTACTTAGAAATACTTAGTAAAAGTAAACAGCGTGTAATAAATTTTAAACAAAAATTTCAAAACATTGACGACTGGAACCCCTCAAACCTTTTAACACCAAGTAAAACTGTCCAGAGAAGAAACAGTATCATAATTTCGTGGTTGAAAGTTTCTTTTAGTTGATTTGTAAAGTTTGCTATTTGTAGTTTTACATTCACAAAGAACAAGTGTCGGTTCTGGTCGCAAGCACAGCTGATCTACACCATCATTTTGCTATAAATCTAAGAGTCTTTCTGTATACATTCTTTCTTGAAACAGAGTTTATTATATAAGGCGAGAATACAGGAAGAAGGATTCGAAACAATATAAAATCATAGTCATTTTTCCCAGCAGTTGAGTTCTTATAATTTGACTGAGTTATTTACAATCATTTTCCATGCCGATTTGGGTGGTAATCAAAATGATGCGGTAAGGTACACATTAAGTATAAATTGCAAATTGTACTAAGTGAGTATTCTGCATATGTCCGGGATAAAACCAAGTTTAACAGAGTTATAATCTTCCAAATACATACAAATATTTTCTGATGAAAATCTCTTTCGTTATATAATGTTGAGACAAACTTTAAATTTTACACCAAAAAATCAGTTTGCATTTATCGATTTGGCTACAGAGGCGGTTAAGTTCGAGCATGGATTCCGACATATCAGATTTGGCTTGCGATGGAAAACCTTGCACTTTCTTTGCCACAAAGTGTTGAAATCGATCGACTGTTTTTGTTTTTGTGTTATTTACGGTCATGTTATTCCATAATTCAGAGCCGTAAAATGTTATCGGGACTATTATCTTTTGGTATAAGCTGCATGAAACGAGAGGACCTACTCCATAAGGATGGAAATAGAGAAAAGGGCATTTTTCGCTTTTTGAATGCGCATTGTTATGCGTCCGTGCAGTTTTAAATTTGAATCCTGCAGATTGTATATTCTGTTGGCCAAGAGCTTTTCGAAGAATTTACAAAAACAAGGTATAAGAGATTTTGGTCTATAGCTTGATGGGTCTCGCTTATCTTTACCTTTGCCTTTGTATATTGGGACCAATATGCTTGTTTTCCATGCGTTTGGAGTTGATTCGTGCTTAATTACAGCAATGAATAAGAATGTGAGGGCTCTAATTGATGCTGGCCCACCTAGTAATACATGCTCATTCAGTATACCATCGTGATCAGGGCTTTTGTGTTTGGCGAGTGCCAGAATGATCTTTTGTATTTCTTCCGGTGTGAAGAGCAGTGTGATAAAATGGGAGAGGTCTCGATTTTCGCTATTTGCGGTCAAAAAGCTTTTGGTTTGGCCTCGTCACGGTAATCGAGGGTGTCTTGCCTATTTGAACGGCTAAAGACGTTGGAGAAGTGGTGCATAAAACCTTCTGTAACCTTTTCGTAAGTGTATGATGTTTCATTATAGATACTTCTGTGGAGACGTTTGACTTTTGGGGATATTTTCACAGAAGGAGTTTCCAGAACAGTTTGTAGTCCAACTCTGCCGTTTTGTTAAACTCGTCTAAGTATGAATTTTCTTGATCTTCAATAGCTTCACGCTGTATTTTTTTAAACGTTGTTTTCGCTTGCTTGTGTATATAATGGCAACTGTTCCCCGCGTGGCCTTACAACGTTAAACTTAACGACGTCGTAAAAGACGAGAATCAGTGTGTGCGCTTTTGCTGCGTTTGACCAATATGGTTTTGTCCTCTTATTGATTTTACAAGTAGGGAGTTTTGTCGAGGCATCGTGTAATATGTTGCAGAGCATGGTGTTAATAAAATCGGGTGTTTACTTGTCTGCCTCGGTTAGTGTGGGTTCATCAATAAGTAGGGACATCTGCGAGTAGCATTCTGGTATTCTAAGCGGTTACCGGATTTACACTTGTTCCTTTTGGGAGCTCTGGGGACAGTTTATTTTCAAATGACTTACAAGGTATGTACATAAAACAAAGGGTAAGAGTGAACACCAAATAAGGGTTTCATTTTAATAATCTCTTGACGTTCATGCGTTCTCCGCTAAATATGTTAAATAGTAAACTATACCAATTAAAGGACATTCTGGTCGACTACTCCATGTAGCGTTCCTCTGACAATGTATGTATTGATCGCCTACTAAGAAGTGTCCGTAGTTGCAAGATACTTCTAAAACTGTGCCGTATACAAACTGTGTCCCGTTGATCGAACCATTATTTGGCGTAAAGTCATCACATACTGAAATATATTTTTATTCTTACCAATGGTTTTAAAAAGAAATCAAACCTGATATAAATTCAAATGCATGTTGAGAAAAGCTTTCTTTGTTGATAATTTTAATTAATGAAATAATGTACACAATTGTGTTCTCCAAGATCGCATGCTGACGAAATAATTATCGCAAACATTTTTAAAGATGTTTATCTTAATTAAAGTCAACTTTTAACTTATTTGAATGTATACCTGTGCATTTTACGGCCACATCTTGAAGGTGTGAACAATTATCGTATGTAACGTACGAACAGTTGTTAATATGCGTGTCAGATAAACCACATGAAAGATCGTCGACAAATATCGGCCCAGTCCCGGCGCTATACTCACCATTTAAATACACGGCCTGTGCTGGACTAGAATGTATTTGAATTAACCATGGAAAAAGTACATTATTCTATTTAATTGATTAACAAATCAACGTCGGCAACTTTACATAGTTGATTATACACTTTTATAAGCCTTGACTAAGAGTAGATATGCCTGGACATAAATCCTGAAGGACAAAAACACAGATAGTCAGGTTAGAACTACGATCAGCTGATACAAATAAAACACTGTTAACACGATCAATACCATTGATATGAACTCCTGTGTTTGATACATTGAGGTGGTATTCTGGCTTGTCACAGCATGCACTTAAGCAGACAATCTTTACTGAGGATGTGCCAAGGTAATTAATACGAATTAGCACATAGGCTTATTGAAATGTTTGACATCATGATGATCGTATTTAATATTATGTTTAACATATCATTTACACTCACGGGAAGCCAAACATGTTACAAATAACGTCAGCCTCTTTAATGCCAAATCCATTTTTGCAAATAGTTCCCCATGTGTCCATGGACTTGATCTCAACTCTTCCTTCCATGTCACTTTGGCCACCAGAAAGGCGAACGTCTTGTATATTGAGCGGTCTGCCTGTATATATAATAGGTTAGTACATCACATCTTACATGTCAGTTGAAGATTTCAAACTAAAATAAAATCTTCAAATAACCTTAAAATGTGTTGCTCCTGCAAAGACCTTTTGTTATTAACATATGAAACAATTTAATAAATTATATTCAGCCTTTTTTGAAAAAAGGCTCGATACTGAGATGTCAGAAATAAATCGGTATGCTTTGAAGGTTTTATCATCTTTATCAACTTATTATATCCTTAGTCTCCGAACCAACAATGTTATTCGTATATTCATGTCAAAAATCAAAATTTAACCCCTATGTTATCATTATGTTTGTGAAAGAAAAACATTTTAATAAAGTCAAAACAGAGTTTTATTCTAAACAACTTATGATTACTTACTGTATTCTTGGCATTCTCCTTCTGTAACCCAAGCTCCGTTTGCATGGTCGCACGTCATTTTTAATTCGCCAACGTATGTCTTATAATAGGAGCAGTCAGCGAACAAAGCTGAGCCATTGTATGTGAAATATCCGATTCCCCAAAAGGCAATGTCTGGTTGACCGCATTCTGTTGGAAAACAAATAGCATTAAAAGTATTATATAGCAATACTTTTGAACGCATTTAACTAATATGTTAAATATCATTCTTATACAAGAAATCAACCCTGTCGTAATAATTTGAAAATACGTTTTAAAAACAATATTTACCATTGCACACGACCGAAACATCTCTTGAATGATCGCAAAACCCAACGGAATGATATGGACACTGGAATAATGAAGTATTTGTTTCGCCGCAAAAGAGTCGGTCAATATGAATTGGACCTGTTCCTTCACCGTGTCTCGCTCCAGCAAAGTAATAAGCTGCGCCGTAACTTAAACGGAATAATCACGATGTTATAGAGGTTGACAAACACAATGAGTACGTGTATTAGTACGTATAAATGTGTACACGTATTGTTGCAAGTAAATTTGCAAGTTGAAGATAAGTGGTATATATGGTATAATAATATACTGTGAAATCATTAATGTTCGTGGGGCATTAATGTTCGTGGTTTCCGTGGGTTGGGTGATCCACGAATTCAAGATCCCACGAAATATATACCCTTTATTCACTTTTTCAATTGCCTTGTTACGTACATACTGTAGTATATTATTTACAGAGGTCGCAGTATACAGTGTTAAAACCTGTCTCACTGTATAACTTACGATCATTATTCTGTTAATATATTATAACTGCCTTTAACAAATAATGAACCAAATCAATTAAATGTGTTTTATGCAGCAAATGACAATTATAAGCACGTGTTTAAACTTGTGCTGTTAATGAAAATCTCCAAGTTTACAAGATGTGCGTGATGAGTGTCTGTACTCGATTTTTTTATTTAATGAAATAATCAATCGATTACTAGTACATTGAAGGTTACTAAGCACCGAACGTGACAATATACGCACCTTTTCGGTGTTTTCACAGTTTGCAAAATTCTTAATTGGCATTTAATGGCTTCCCCTATCTGTATTTATGATCAGAGTACATCTTCTTTTATTACCTTTATTCCCAAATAAATCGATAAGTGACATGGGTATATGCACTAATTGGCATGTCGTACCACATTAGCGAGTGTCATAAACCGAGTGACGTAGAAGACGGAAATCACGGGCCAGCGCGTGGATATTATGCAGACGATCTAGGACGATCGCATCTTCGTTTTTTTTTTCAAAAATGAAAATCCACGAATTCAAGTACCCACGAAATTGTTTTTTTCGGCAAACCATGAACTTTCATGCCCACGAACATTAATGATTTCACAGTATATAACTTTTTCTTGTTTTCGAATATATATTTTTATATATGTGTGTGTGTGTTAGTGTGTGTGTTAGTGTGTGTTAGTGGTGTGTGTGTGTGTGTGTGTGTGTTTCTCTTTCTCACTCTCTCTCTCTCTCTCTCTCTCTCTCTCTCTCTCTCTCTCTCTAACTCTCTTTTTCTCTATCGCTCTATCTCTCTCTCTCTATTTCAACGATATATGATAGTTGTGTCATGGTTGTTGTTTAGTGGCACTATGCAGTTTGCTTTTTGTCAACTGGCATTGATCTTTGATAAAACAGGGTATTAGTTAGATTCTGAGCACAGTGCCTTGATTTCGAAAATAAATGATAAAGACCCATAGATAGCATAAAAGTTGAACACTGAATTTGGCACAAAAACTCTTGTGCAAACAACATACCGGTTTTTATTTATCTGGACATCATTAATATTCATGGTGGGACAAAGATCCGATTTTTGAGTCATCATTTAAAAAAAAAAATACACCATACTCGCGAAAATAGCACTGAATTGACTTCCATTTCTTGTTTTGATTTGTTTACATTGTATTACTCGACGAACCCAAGCCTTCGCTGTAATATTCAACTCCTGCTGGGTAGCAAAAATATAAATATCCGCGTGTAAAGGATGTTCATAGCCCACTTGTACCAGTGTGCGCAGAATAAAAAAGCGAATGCGTGGGTTCAGCGGGCGATGCAATGTAAACAATTCGAATATAAATGTTGAAGCAGTGCTTTTTTCGCGAGCATTGTGTAAACAGTTTTGAAAAAGATGATTGATTATATGAACGAATTTAAATACTTGCTGGGTTGTGAACGATAATTACACTTAAATCGTGAGGATACATATCTAAGACACAGGCAACTTACGGATTCGCAAACATGATGCATCAATATTTGAAACAATGAAATATTTTAAGAACCCCACCGAATAAATAAATGAAACTAACTTTTGATTGTATGACTTGCATATCACGTCAGCGTCATCAAGATCAAATAAGCTGTCACAAATTGTGCCATACGTTCCGTCCACCTCAATTTCTACACGACCTTCATAAACACTGTCACCATCAACAAGACGGACGGACGATATGTTCAAAGGAGGACCTTTAAAAAGAAGGTTTTATTTGGCTTAAGATAAACATAATTAAACTAGTATTAAGAAATGATTGTTTTAAACAAAAACAAACACAAACACGACTTCTTCTACACAGGCTCATGTCTTATTACCCTTTGAGAGTATTTGTACGAATTAATACTTCTAAAACAAATAAACATTCATGGGTATTCCAAGTAGTCTACATTTTAATAAAGATACCGTAAATACGCATAGGGATAAAAGGCATTCAAATACTAGACCAAAACAAAACATGCCAAACATCAAAAGATAACAAACCTTTATTTCATTTATCAAAGTTGCGTTATATAAACTGTATAAGTAAATTCGGTGGTAACGGCACCATCAGGTGTCTTAAACATTCAAAAAAAAAACATCAGCTGCAAAGCTTGTTTAAACAAATATATCAAAAATTATAAAACGTGTTGATTATCTCATTATGGATAAGGGTTCGAATATGTGTGTTGCACATGTAGTACCGTAAAAATCACAGACTCCAATTTGCGACCAATTACCATCGAAACATTCAATTACAGGATCATATGGCAAATACTCAAAGTGGCAATGGACCGTTGCTATGGTTCCGTTTATTGAGTATGTTATTTCACCGTCTTCTTGCGGTGGACCGCATTCTGTTGGTAAAAGAATAATATTTACGTATATGGACACAATTGGCATTCAGATATAACAGAGGTTTTCGAATTCTTAGCATCATGAAATTGATAAACAACATTTAGACAAACAAACTTCTGCAAACCTTTTGAAACAATGTCTAAAAAATGACCACCTATTTCATTTACATCCAGTTGCATTAACATTTCCATATTTACATTGCTTACATGCACCTTCTTTACCTCTCGATATTTACTTTGCCAGCATTACTACACTTTCACCTCTCCATATTTTCTTTGCCTACATGGCAACTCTTTCATCATTCGAAATTTTATTTTGCCTCAATGGCTACTTTTTACAGCGTGATATTTACTTTGCTAACATGACTATACTTTCACCTCTCCATGTTTACTTTGCCAACATTACTACACTTTCATCTCTCCATATTTTCTTTGCCTACATGGCTACACTTTTACCACTTCATATTTGCTTTGCCTACATGACTACACTATAACCTCTCCGTGGTTACTTTGCCTATATGATTGCTTTTTTACCTTTTCTTATATATTTGCTTACATGTCACTTTCACCTTTCCATATTTACGTTGCCTACATGGGTACACTTAAACCTCTCCGAGTATACTTTGTCTACACAGCTAACCTGTTTCCTTTCCATATTTGCTTTGCCTTCATGTATACACTTTAACCTCTCACCTTAACAATGGCTACACGTTCACCTCTACATATAAGAGTTTATATTTGCCATATAGCCTTTGAAGAAAAAAAATCATACAGTTTGAATTAAGTGAGCTTGTGTAATTACACGTTTTGTAATTAAAAGTGTCATTTAATGCATATATAAATGATATTGAGAAGACTTACAACGGGTTTGTTTTTTATTTAGGATTTTGTAAAGCTTAACGTTTTCTTTTATGAAGAAAAAGAAAAACAAGGTACGTCAACCCTAACTAAAGTAATTCAATTTCAACCGTTTTTCTATTTTTAGTGACAGTGACCTTGACTTTTAGTACCCCAAACGCAAGCCCATGAATGGTATCCATAAACTATTTCTACATTTTGGTCGAGATATGTGGACCCTTACTAAAGTAATTTATTTTCATAGGTAAGTTTGACGCCGCCCGGCCGCCCTGCCGCCTGCCCGCCCGAACAACGCCGTTCTTCATTCTAATAACCATGTGAAAACCTGGATAAAACTTTATTACTGACCGGAGCACAATAGGGACACTGTTTCAGATAAACTGCAATAGTAAGGTGTCGTATGATGGCAATCCTGTATGTGACTGTTGCCATCCTCGCAAAAAAGGTCCCCGAACGTCATAGGTCCTGTGCCTGGTCCATGTCTAGATCCGCCATAATAATCCAATAGTCTGTAAATCAAATGTTTATCCAATGAAACACAATAATTATGTTCTAAACAAGGGATTTATAATAATAAACAAATTAACAAAGGACATCATAAAGGGAGGGAGGGAGAGAAACAGAGAGAGAGAGAGAGAGAGAGAGAGAGAGAGAGAGAGAGAGAGAGAGAGAGGGGCGGCGATGGAGAGAGAGAGAGAGAGAGAGAGAGAGAGAGAGAGAGAGAGACATTAACATTATTTCAATGTTGCTGTCATCCTTTCGATCAATTAGTCATAAGTGTTCAGTCTGGTCGTCTTTATTATTATTCTTATGAAATAGATATCCATAATATTTCACGAAACTTATGTGATATATCCTATTAAACAGGATCGTTTCTACGCAACCTACGCTAAAAAATTAAACTTATTGTGTTTGTGCAATATAACACGATCGTTAATGAAAACACAAAAAAAACAATAAGACTTATTGAAGTAAATTTCAAAATCATTTAACTGATTTCAGCAACAAAACAAAACAAAGTATATTGAAATGCGACACATATGGTGAATTGCGCAACATAGCACTTTGTGAAATTTCTTGTTATATGCTATGTTTTAAAAAAGTGCATAATATTCTTAAAGAGGATATTAGTTGAATTAAGTGTAAGACCCGGGGTTTTTTCAAGAGTGGTCACAGAAAATATATTTTTTACGAGTGGGGCAGACTTTTCTGTGCACACTAAGATTTAAAAAAGAAAACAGAATTGATGAACTGATGAAGGTAAACATTTGAAGGATATTAGTCAAATACAACATTCTTGTGCATACATAGTCGCGGTTAGAGGTTTTAGCCAGAAATGATCTACAACTCTATTATTAGTACATATTCATCCGATACATACCAAGCGGGTTTATTGTGAAAGTATGTTGAATGAAATAATTAAAATATACAATAGTTAGTTCATTAGTATTTAGTAGTTAGAATCAATCACAAAAAAATTGTCTGTTTTATTAACAATAATGCATAATTTGACAATTCGATACAATTCGGCAATTATATATATTGCTGCACTACATACGACAGCAGATATGTATACTCTACTTGTTACATATATTTCTTTTTTCAATTCAAGAAAAGCAAATCTTACAAGTAATGGAAAAAGTGGTTCCGAGTTGTCTGCAGTGAAATGATATCATTTCACTCGAGCTAGTGTGAAATGTTCAAGTTATCATTCGCCAAAAGTTTTCATCATTACACCGATATGCATGAAATAAGAATGTTAAATATTTGGTTCACTTACGACATGTTCATCATTCGGCACAGGGTATTTCCGTCTAGAAAATCAAACCAATTATCACACACTGTTCCCCAGTAATCGTAGTTTTCCTGGATTTCTACACGGCCGTCATATTTACTGGTTCCATCAGCGAGGCGAATACCCGTAACGTTTAGTGGTCTGTTTGTCACTTTAATATAAATATACAAGACATATTGCATACTTTTCATTCCTCCGTAATCAAGGCATACCATACTATAAACCCCTGTTTGTTGAACATAGAACAAAATAGCAATTAAAGTTGTAACCATTTAATTAATTCAAACGGCACCGTTCATTTGTACCTCTTGATGCGATACTATATATGCAGAATATCATCGGAGGTCAAGCAATATATGCCGTACTTATTTCACTATTTCAATCCAAAAGGTTCATTTGTACCTCTTAAGTGTATACTGCATATAGCGAAAGTCTAACAGATGTGGATAGTTGTATATGTAAAGGCCGAGAAGCCTGTCGAACACGATCAATTCTGTGGCCGTACAGACAATTTATATTGTCAGTGTTGGCCGCTTATACAGTTATCGACAATATAATGTGTACATTAATTGTTGGATATTTTCATATTTGTTTTAAATCATTCTTGGTATTCGTTCAAATATATGTACAAATTATATTGTAACAGTTAGGTTCCATTCAGTTCTACAGTTCGCTATGCATAAAAGTAAATAGCCAAACTAAATTCACCACTGTATCAACCACTACAAACTAGCTTGAAAGGAAATGAAACTTCTTAATGTTTCATGTGACGGCAGCACTATCAAATACAATGTATGCATAAGGTACTATCATATGTCAGGTGTTCTTATATATCTAAAAATGAATGAAATACTTTGGGAAATCAGAGCTATCAATTATGTAGTATCATTCAAAGTTGAGTATTCCTTTTTAATAAAACGTGACAATGAAAACCTTTTAAATGTTAGTATAAACATACCGATGTGATTATATATTTATTGAAACTGTACTCGTCACAGGCTGTGTATAAAAGATAGGGCTCAAGGAATATGATTTAAATGTTTTAAATATGTTGTACGCAATTTATTGAGAAGGGAAAACTATTTTATTTTAGTTGTATAATTAGTTTATGTCCATAACACTGTGAATATGATTTTTTTTGCATTGTTCATACTCTCAAAACTCGCCCAAAATAATGAAGTAAGGAGTGCATGGCCAATGTATCCACTATGTGCTGTAGTCTACAAAGGCCTTAACAATTGTGCAGTGTAAACATGATAAATAGAAATGTCTTGAAACATTTGAAACATTTAATCTAGTAAAATGAACTTTATCCAGCGTTTATGATTACAATCTTTAACATTTATGACACAAGACGAAAAACATACGATAACACGTCACTCCCAGGTCGTTGCTGTGTGAACATTCATTGCGGTCATCATATTCGCACGCAGACAGATCATTTTCTTGGCCTACACAATTCAAGTTTTCAATATGAATACGACCAGTCCCGCCTGCATGTCTCGAATGCGAATAAGGACTGAAAATTTATTAAACAAAAGTAAATTGTATACCTTTTAGTATAGAAGGCATTAGTTAAAATATTTTCTTTCCGCAAATGTTATCAAAACATTTTTGTTACGAAATTATACTAAAGCAAACATTTTGATAAAACAAGAATAATATAATAAAACAAAGAGAGTCTGATTTTTTATTGAAATATTTTATCAAAAAATCGTAACAAATCTCTGTATAATTTATGTTCTGTGCATTGTACTACAGGCAGTGAAGTGAACGTTGCCTTTACTCTATTTTAATGCAGACTCAAAAAAATCTTCTTACTTTATTTTATAAGGAAAGCACACGACTTTTAGTCTGCATAAACTCAAGTAAAGTTAAGGCAACGTACTTCCTGTAGTACATTACACAGAAAATTGACTTTTGTATCAAGTCAAGTTCCACAGATTTACAGTTTATATACCAATCGCATATCACGTAATGCAAGTACAGACATTGATATTCGAACAGCGTGTTTCAATTATGAATTTATTGATGGGAAGTAATGTTTGCGCTTTTTTGCTGAACATTTTTTCTGTCTATCTCCTTCATAGATAATAAATAAAATTATGGTTCCAAAACTCTCACTTTTATTTTACATGCATATAAAAGACCTACATACATTGCACCCAGCATTCTACAAATGACGTCTGTGTTTTGATAGCGATAGTTGTTATAGCATATGGTTCCCCATGTCCCGTTGTATAGAACCTCGACTCGACCATCGTAAATGCCGACTCCGTCAACAAGTCGTATGTCTTGAAGCAATGGAGGACCTGAAAATAATCATATATTGATCAAAATATCAATTATGGGTGGGTGAGCACAATCAACGCGTTTCCATTTTTAAGATAAAACATTATCCTTTCATAAGTTTTCTAACGCAATATTTCAGGAAATACATTATTTGAGTTGGATTTTATAAGCAATGCCGACATAAAAAAAATTTGTTGCTTGGAATGAATTCTAACATAAAATAATATGTGTAATATGTTGTCATCAATATTAACTGCTACAAACATTCTTCATTCGACATCCACGTTCCATTGCTGAGGCAGATGTACTCTATGGTTATTCCAGATTGGCACTCTACAGTCAAAACATTAGTTGATGAATTATATAATACTATGTTTCCATTCCGGAAGTCGATGACTCCACATTCTGAAAAAAAGGCATTTTCAATTTATTTTTCAACCAAAAACCTTTATGCATAACGCGTTAAAAATGTACAAATGGAAAACTATTTAAAAACTTTGAATACCTGTGCATAACAAACTAATGTCATTGTTCGAAGTACAAGAGTTTATATAGGGAGCAGAATATGAACAATTATTGATATGCTCCTCTGATCCGTAACAGTGAACATAATTCATCAAAAGTGGCCCCGATCCTTGTACAAAATTATCGTGTCTCATGAATGCAGAAGAGCTGAAGTCCCAGAACGGAATATCATACAGAAACAGCGATGATAACGTTCGAACGGTAACAGTTACTCAAATAACATTATAAAGAACGACCACAATTGGTCAATTGTTTCAGCGTCTAAAAATGAAAAAAAAATATGATTATACGCTTTTGTATAAATATATGATTCCGAATTATGTGTTGAGCTTAACGGCAGGTACACAGATAGCTGCAGCTAATTGTATAAAGAATGGTTAATAATTACCTCGGTAAGTAAAACCACCGGTTAATTCCTAAGTATAATTACCAAGCCGGTAAATGCGTTTGTATAAAGGTAATTACCAAGGCGGTATATTTACCAGGTTAGGGTGAAGGTCAATTTTACCAAACTGTCCCATAATGCAATACAGTGACGTTATTTTCCCCCACAGCTGTCAGATTGGATGTATCTTTTTTATAAAAAAATGAACTTCCATATTTCATCTTTATGAACTATATTTAAAAGGCAGATTTAATGACAAACTTTATTAAATCGGTCAAACATGGTAAATATTCAACAATATAGTACAACATATTTATAAGCTACTTCTGTGGCTGATCAATAAAACACATGCAACACTTCAAGGGGTAGGTTTATTCTGAATTCAGGGGTGTTACCCTATACTTCATAAACAAGGGTCAACGAATACCGCAGGATAATGCATACATTATTGCAATAATATGCAAGTAATGATGGAACAATGCATCTGATTTATTTAAAATAAAAAATAAACTGACAAGAAAATATACTTCCTACAACAAAATACAAAAAAAATTATCTTTGAATAAAATTAATTGATATCGTCCGTTTTTCTCACACTGACACTTAAAGAATTTATAGTCAGTTTCAACCTGTCATAGAAATGATGCACTGAGTTTCATAGAATTGATTCTCATTAATGTGATCAATAAGTTATATCTTTAATATAGTATGTATTATTGTTTCTGTATGTCATGTATTTGTTAATTAAAGCTGGTAGTCCATCGTTATATTTTAAACCTATTTATTGCTGCCATTGAGAGTATGTGTAAGCAAACACCACTGATTCTTTTAGTATCAGTACAAACATATAATAAGTGTACTTGATCTTTTCTATATCTCCTATGTGAAATGTCATTTCTTGAAGAATTTCATCTTTTAGATGCTGCATCCAACCATTTTGCAAATTCATTAGATTTTTAACTACGTGAGACATTATATAATAGATCAGTTATGTTTTTGTAATAATGGCTAAATGATCTTGAATATTTTTCTTTTATCTTATTAATAACCTTTATATAAATGTTTGTACAATTATTTCTGTACCCCATAGGCTTGCAGTAACCTCAATTACTAAAATTGCAATCAAGAATAATTAACTTAATGCAATTATTTTAGTCTGTGCTTTTTATGTCAGCATTGTTTCTGTTTAAAATAGAATGAAACATTATTTTTTCAGTTATTGTAAGCTCTATTTAATATTTGTTTTTTACTATTTTAAAACTAAGCTGTGGATGTCAAATTTAAGTGTTAGGATTACTTACTCATAAAGTCACCGTATTTAATTTTTACAGGAGCATAAAGTCAATATACATAGAGTGTAACTTTTATTTTCTATTTTCATTAAACTAAAAATGGTCTTCAATTCAAAATCAAAGTCAATTCTTATGTAGATACCAATAACCAGAATCAACAATGTTAAACAGCATATAATATACTAGCGGCTCCAGGAAGTTCATTTAGGGATGTTTTCTTGACGGCACATTTGTCATATAACCTTGGTCGTCCACTGGTAGCAATCTTAAGAAAAGAGAAATTATTTTATAATCCTTAAAATCATATGTCGTCTGTGAAAATCAGCAATGGGTCATATCTTAAATGGCTTATTAATGAATATTGGGCGCAGATATCAAAATAACCCAGGAGGGGGGGGGGAGTGACGGCGCACCCTAAGGGCCAATGTTTCTATAGATTTGAAAGGTAAGTTAACAAGTGCGTCGGTAAGAGATGATGGCTTTCACAATAAACAAACCAGTTATAAATATTTTGCTTTCACCTAAATGACAGTATACTACTTTTACTCTTTACTGATAATTTACAGAAGAAAAAATACCTTATTATTACCACATTGCTCTTAGTGTCTTTAATCTGGTGCCTGTAACATTGGCTCTGCTGGCTTTTGCAGGTGATGACCTAAAATGAGTATTTATATTCAATATCACAATTATAAAATGGTTGTGTACAATTGAACATAAACGTGACATGTTAATCACATAACTGTATATCTAACAGTATATATATATAAATTTTAACGAACACAAAAAAAAAATTGGGTATGTTGCCATACTACAGCTGTTGTTTTTATCAAATATACAGTATGATTTTATATCATCAAGACACAGTATCTGGTTAGCAATCACCCCATTGGGTGCCTCTATTTTTAACAAATCTGTAGATATAGACGGTGGTATTTATCGTAGAAAATGACGTCATAACTATATTTACAGGCGGTAAAATTTGATTGTAAATATTTATGTGCAAAATACTCAAAATATGTCCGAAGTGGGATATATTTCTACACGGTTAGGTCGAGACCTGCAATCAAGTGTTGTCTCGAACCACTGCATTGAATTTTGAAAGATGTTCGAATTATTTTGATGCGAAACAAGGTTAATACATTTTTAAACTGCAGATTTCGTGTGTCACTTTTTTGTATATGAAATTTGTTCCTTGGAATATTTTTAAAGCATAAATTTGTTCACAAAGTCGTTATTGACGATTTCTTACCTCTGAATTCCTGTCTTCTATTGGTATGGATGTAATTGAACAGTTTTTCTATTCACGAAGCTTCGATTTTTCTTAAAAATCGACAAAAAGAAAGTGTGAATCGAACGTTTGTTTATGTCTGATCGGCCATCTTGATTCCGGTAACTTAGACGGTAAATCAATTTACCCACCTCTTGGAGAAGGGTAAATATAACCGCGGTAAATAGCTCGGCAATCTTAATTCTTTTTTATACAATTGCTTACCGCCGATTTTCCTGAAAATTACCGCCGGTAATATATTACCCTGGGTAAATCTGTTTATAAAATTGGCTGCTGAGGGAAACATTTTATTAGTTGAATCAATGATTTACTTAAAGGACTCAATCGGTAAAAATGAGGAAGAATCTTGCGCCCAATAGTTAAAGATTAAGTTGTTTGAGAAAATATTTCATATTAAGTCAAACTGGTTTTACAGGTGTTGATCATTCCGCCACATCTCGCACGAAATAAACGATACTTACTACACAGAAAAACTGTCGTTAAGGCACAGTCATTACTGCGTGCAGTATGTTGCAATAAAACAAACAGTTTATTATCTTGATTGTCGTGTTTTAAGGCAATTACTCAGCAACAGTAAATTGAACGGGATAATGCCGAACACGTCATTTGGCAGATATACGAGGAAGTAAGACACAGGTTTGAATTCAAGCGAGAGTTTGCGACATCTTTTCGACTTCCGTGCAGTTTTCGTAATAGTGTGACATGTGTATTAAGCTCGAGTGAATGTCATTATTGTTCAATTAAATTCATAGTTGTTGTTGCGGCACTTTTCCGTTCTAAAAAATGAACTGAAACCATTTATTTATTCGTAAAATATAATTTAGATAAGGTTCGCATTTGAATTTATGTCAATTTTAATGTGCAAAGTAATGATACATTTATAACACTGAGCTTGACAAAGTTCGTACATAATTGTATTAGGCTACAACAGGATATATGCAAATATGTATATAGACCAGATAAAGAATTCGGGTACACTTTATAAATTATGGTGAAATTTAAATCACCATCATTTAAATCATCGTTCGTATATGCACATAATCAGCAATTGTAACATACACAATAATATTAAACTTGACTTACTTTAAACCCATCATACGGCAAAGTACAGCTGCATTATTTATGTCAAAAAAGTCTCCGCAGATTCTGCCCCATTGGCCTTGGACCTGTAATTCTATCCTTCCTATCTGAGGATATCCGCCGCCGGACAAACGTATACCGGTGATATTGAGAGGGTAAACTACAACAGTCATGGATATCTAAATTTTAATATGGTTTTTTTTACCTTTTATCACGTAAATATGTGTTACATTAATTCATTACTGTGTTGTGAGGGAACTATGTTAGGACTGTTCAACGCATGCAGTCTATGAGAAGTTATTTGCCATTAAGGGTTGCGATGAAACAGTTCAAATAATAACCCCTACCCTTGCAAGCTGAATAATAATAGTACAAACTGGCCTCTCTTACCATTGCAGGCAGAATAATAGTGGTAGTAGCATGTTGTAACGGTGTCGTATTTGCAATCGGCAAGTGACTCGTATGGCTCAGAACATATCGTTTGGTCCATCATTTGAACTTCGTTGTTCCGATATTCCCAGGAAAAAGTTATGTACCTATAAATATTTTATGGAAGAAATTGGAAGGATACCATTATTCGTAGGTGTTAACATGTTGATAGTCAAATTGCGGAGAGCGTTACGTAACATCAATCAAAGCAGCAAAACTAATTGATATTTTTTTAAGATATGAAACTAACATAGCCTTTTATCATTGTATTGATTGATGACGAGAAAACTGTTTATTTAAGTGTTTGCTTCTTTTAATAGTTTGATTTTATCCAATGGTTATGTTCTTCTGTTCGAAACAAAATCAATATAAAACCTATGATTTAAAATTAAATTATATTTTGTTACATTGTTAAACCTCGTCGTTAATAAAAGCAGAAGTTAACCAGCATAAAAGCAACAACAAAAACGACACGATTTACTGCCTATACTGAGAAAAAATACATAAATTTTTCATTTTTGACTAAATCTATGTGTAAACATGGGAGAGGCTGCCTCTTACACGTACAGTCCACGTTTTTAGTAATTTTTCTTCAATGTGTCACACACCTTGAGTACTATGTACAAAGGGCTCGTCTCGTGCAAAAGAAGCGTTATGAACATAAACACGATATACTTATAGCAAAAGGAAATAGGTTGCTATTCTTTTGAGTTTTGGATTGTAAATTATGACGTCATTTTCTTTTCAATTATTCTCTTGTTGGTCCGTTTTCAACTGAAAAATGTTTGATCATTCTGCGTTTAAGAAAGACTTATCAATTTCTTACGTTCCACCTATTTCGTTACAAATAAGCTTCGACAGCGTATATTCAGGAGCACGGTGTAAAGAGATCGTAGACCAATATGAATAGCCACAAATCGCTCCCCATGTATCGCCGACAAGCACTTGAACAATACCGTCATAAAGTCCGACACCGTCAACTAGACGAACGCTTGTGATATCTGAAAAGGAATTTAGACAAAGAAGAATTTCCTTTGATTGACTAAATACGTTTCCAGGAAATATTTAAGAGGTAGGTGGTCTTCTTGCAAAAGGAATTGGGGTTAACTTAACTTTCATACAGTTAATATTCTTCACATGATTAACTGATTTTTGTCAAATCGTTTAGTAAATAATATCCTGTATTTTCATTTAATACTGCATGTACTAACTTAAAGGTCCGCAAGAATTGTGCGTAGGTATCCATGTTCCGTTGTCAAGACACAAGTATGTGAAATTATATGTGTAAGTCCCATTACTACATAACCCATGGTATTCTTGTCCTCGTATTGTCATGTCAACGCTGCTAAAGTCACCATAGTAAAAATTAGCAGCTCTTGGACAAACTGTAATAAACAGTCACATGCGTTTAGTACAGTTTTCAATACATTCTATTAGTGCATACACATTTTATTATCCAGTTTTCCGAGTACATAAGTACTTCTTTATTGTATTTTTTTTCCTCGAAGGGCGCGTCATTTCTTGGGAAAGGCAATCCCGTGAATTGAATTTAATAATGTTCCTGACGTTAAAATCGATGTAAGAAATAAGCAATACATTAAAAAAAGAAAAATAATAGACCTTTAAATAACCCTTTAATAATCAGTAAAGCAGTAAAGCTGTAATCTCACTTGAACAGACGACAGCTACATCCTGATGATGTTCACACTGTTCACCAGTAATACTTGAGCACTCGTCGATAGAAGTTTCTGATCCAGTGCAATCTAGATGGTTGTAAAATATGGGGCCATTTCCCGGTCCGTATGTTGTATCGTTAATAATATGGATGGCGCTTCGAATAAAAAGAGCATGGATCTCAAATCATTGAAATTCAGATTCAAAATGTCAGTTGAACCTGGAAGTAGCTGTTTGTGTGATTTTGGCAAAACCTGATGATCGTTCAAATGAAGCTATTTTTACGTAATGCTGAATGGCTAACAGACGACAAACAAATACTCAACGAGAGACACCCAACACAACAAGACCACACATGCACATACTATAGAAATTACAATAGTGTTATCAATTAATTAAGTTACCTCCTTGAAAACAACATGTATTTTAGACAACTGAAGAGCAATACCGTATCTTAATTATCCTTTGCAAGTATTCAATAGAAATATCTTATATCGATGTACTTACGAAAGATCTGACGACAACATTTGGCAGACCACTTGTGCATCGTTCATACCAAAGCTGCCATGACAGACCGTGCCCCAAATTCCATTTACTCTTTTCTCGACACGTCCGTCAAGATTGCTGTCTCCGCCAGCTAGACGTATATCACGGTCGCTAAAGTCATCTAAAAATAGGTCGATGGTAAGTATAGTTCAAATACTTTGTGGAAGCTCCGATGAAATGCAAGTCGTATTGTAAATAGCAATGGTCCATTTATGGACATGTTTGTTCATGACCATTTTTGCCCAAGTAAGAAGACACGGGGTGTTAAGCAATACGACAGTCCCATACAGGCTTCTTAAATTTGCATTTTCACCTAGATGCCCTCTGCCCAAATTCGATGTTGCATGGACAACGTAAATCGCATTGTTATTTATGCAAAGATTCCAGTTATTTCTTTTGCCATATCATTTTCATGTGTTTCCCACAAAATAATTGTTTGTGCTTTCATGTGTGCTTTGGATCGCAGATGGTCGAACAGACAATTTCCATTACGTCTGTTTCCATACAACATTTTTTTGTCCGAAATTAATTAAATGGCATGCAGAATCTACGTTACTACTAAGTTCCATTAAAATAGCTTCAATATTTTTATGCTAAGATGAACCGGTATAAGTCCAATTTATGTTCTGATAAAATTCGTGATATCTTTTAAATAGACAAAACCCATTTCAATTAAAATAAAAAAAAATTCACCATTGCAAAAGTTCACATCTTCACTTTATTTTCCTTTAGTGTGTTGTGATTGTATAGCGTACATCATTTTGATTTCAAAATTCGTTAACTTAATGTAACATCATTGATATGAAAGAAGATAAACCTGAAGAACAATAATTCGTTTGATCAATATTGTGTTTTCTGAATGCTATGGGATATAAAAATGCATCATGCATGTCCACTTCCTATCTGCTATGTTGATGTTAGTGATATTATTATTATTAAAAAAGAGATATATAAAACCAATAACGGTATGTGTTTTCACTTTGGATGTCCATTCCGCTTACAAACTGAGTGCATTGAATTACAACCCTCGACTGATGAGGTAGTCATTGAAAAAAATGCAATTTGGACGCGCAGTGCATCGCTAAAACAATCAATGTATATTTTATCAGAATCGTATTGGGAATTTGTCAATTATCAATGTTGTATAACATATGTTACAATTGTATTGTTTTAAATATTTGAAACAAAATAGAGTATAAAAATGTATACATCTCACGTTTGTCTAAACATCTATAGCCTGTCATTGATATTGTCAACGCATGAAAATTAATCTGGGATGAATATTTGATATTTCAACTTTCTTAAATTACACTTTTTCATCGCCATAATGATTGACACATTACTTACATTCTATTTGCACCGATGTCTGCGCGTGGACCATGCTGGTTACACAAGCAGCTGTATATAATAGAGGTAAGTGTTAATGATACTTTTGCGGCATTTTGATACCCATACATTATTAAACATGAAGCCGTTTATAAAATTTAAAAAAACAAACACTTAAAACACGAATATCTCATTTTGTTTGCACGAAGTAGTTTTAGAATTCCTTTAGACGAAATTAATAAACCAATATTCGCACCTTTATATTTCTTTACAAGTCAAGTAAGCATGTGTTTATTGTCGAGTAACATTTAAAATATAAGCTATTTTACCGACATATTTATTAAACAAATAACAAAACGATTCGTCTTAAATAGAAAATGTGAAATTATAATCAACTCAATCTTTGATGACGCTAAATGAGTGCACATTAAACAGGGATGATAACAAAGATTAAATTAGCTAGTTATTGTATTATAATCACAGATAAGTCAAAGTCTTGCGAACTAATAAGACATTTAAATTGCACATAGTATACGTAAGGGCAAAGACTAAGCACATGTATAGGTATGATAAAGCAATAAACTATTATACAAGGTAAAACTAAGCTACCTGCGCTAATTGTGACTAAAGCATAATTAAGACAGAGGACAGTAAAACACTTACATTTGAGAAAAATGCACTAGTTGCGCATTTAGAAAATAGTTTAAAAAGTCATATTATCATCTTAATCAGAACGTAGATAAACTAACTTAATGGCAACAGCCTCTTAGCGTGTATACAACAGTATTTATGGGAAGAAAAAGCATTCACTACAAAAATAAAACTAGTACTTTCTTAACTGTATAACAGTTTAGCAAAACACATACGTTCATATCGCTAAGCTTTAAACTGGACAGAAATTGCAAATATCTAATGCAGGTGGCATACAGATGATACGATAAGTACAGACTGACAACTATTGAACAAGCGGAAACGATAATCAATACATTATCTATTATGGGTATCTATACCATTGTCAATTAAATTTGTATAGCATTGTGTTCACTTAATATGATCGTATACTGTTTTGTTGAATTATTAAGTCGCAATAACATCTATCGCTGTATCATGTTTTAAGGTATATTAGTTTGGCGTGCAACCAATGTGACTGAACTTATTACGCAGTATTTACAAGTGGTCGGCTAATTTCTTAATTCCAAAGAATGAGATTAATCCTAAATTAATGTTTTGACATACACATTATTCATTTACATGTGAGCATTATTCAACTGTATACAACTGTCAGTATGATACAACCAGTTTAATATCCTACTTACAGATGCACAGCCCATTTTGCGACTGTTTCATGTATAAATATATAAAATTTGATCATTGGGTTTCGAATGCTATTTGAGGTCTGCAGTCGAGTTTAATACATGTCAGCCGGGCTGTTGAGTGATAATTTACCCAAGTGGCTCATAATGGCCCGAGACGTAGTCTTTTTTCTCCTGGCATGATAACGATGAGTACACTCACTCTCAAATTATTGATGTCATCATTTATGTACATATTTTTCAAGTTAATACAATGTTGCCGTTTCCTTTGATTTGTTTTTAGAATGTCAACGCTAAATAAAAAACGCCGGCAATCCACACTAGATATGAAACACTAGCATATTTCCCTAAACTGTGTTCGCGTGAGACTCCCTTTAGAATTTTAATAATTATTCTGTTCAAGCAGATCAATAAATTGTATAAACTTAGTTAGGACATTAGTCTACAGTCGCCAAACTGGATTTTAAGACAAAAATTGAATTCACGCGTGAACGTTCTATTGGCAAAAAGATCGGCCCGGGCATCAAAAGACATACAAAAGTGATTGGTATACATCGAAACTAAAGTAGACAAGATTGTTTGACTCTATTGTTGTCCTTAATAAGCCTAAAAGAAGATAAACTACTATTTTCCCGCCCTTTCTAATAGTTATTGATAGGCGACTCTAAATATGAGATTTTGCCTTACGTAAGCAAAATAAAAAAATGAGGTATTATCCTCCCATACGAAGTTGCTGTTGATCAACTTTAATTTATGAGATGTTGTCTTACCTAAACAAAAGAGAAGGTGAAGTTCGATTCTTCCGCCCATTATAATAGAAGTTTGTGGTCATCTCTGAAGCATACCGGGAAATACTTTTAAAACATAATATTATCAATGTACGTAACTAATTGTCAAAACACTTTGTGATCAAACATTCTCGAAGTAAAAAAAAAATTCGGCATATCAAAGGCACGTATCAGCATTGTCTTATGAATTAAGGTGTCAGATGGACAATCATGTGTATATTGGATTCCTGTTGACCCCATACTATTTAAAGTTTTATTTGAAAGAGTTGGATGTGTATAGAAATGACGTGTAAAATGCATATCGAAACACAGGCTTTTAGGACTAAAACTTTTGCAAGATAAGCCATTAGTCCGTTTTCAGGTGAATGAAAAAAAAAATTCATATCTTTGTCTTCTTTTGAATTTTCGGTCTTAACATATATAAACTAACAATATGCAATCAAAGCCTTTTCAAATAATGCCAAAACAATATGGGGTCACATGGCAATACAATATAGTTATTACCAATAGCGTGATAAAATAACAACATAATTTGTTCATACAGTACCTTTAAAAATATCGAGCAATTTAAAAAGGACCAAGGAACACAATATTCAGATCACAATGTTTAAAACCTCAGACAAATAGAATCAAATAATTTAAAATAGTAATTGTAGCGTCTTAGCCAGATGCCAATAAAGTTTTACAAAAAAATGAAATAACACGTTTTAAATCAATTCTATGTCACATACAATATGTCTATTCAGGATTTAGTTTACAAGTTTATCGCCCAAAAGATGCCTGTTGTTTTGGTTAGTTAAAGCAGATGCTAATCATTTAGACTACTTTACATATAATAAATGACGTCACCATGATAAAATAACATCATTATATATGTACCATATAAATGTAACAAGTAGTGTTTGTAACAACTTTTGAGGTGACGTCACAAATACATAGCGTTAAATGTGTTTGTGTATTTAACGATATGAATCATTTAAAATTAGTAAAGAGATCAAAAAATATTTCATCTCCGTAAGGTCGTTCTAAAATAGTTATAAATTAAAAAACAAATTAACGTTTAATGAAGACTCATTCCTACAAACAGGTTTAAAAGAGTGTTGAAAATATAACTGTATATACAATGTATACTGTGAGCGAAAGTAAAAATATAACAACGATATTTATGTAAACAGTTACCTTCGAAAAAATAATATTTTTTAACTTAACAAATATCAGATTTATAACTACACAAACAATAATTAAGAATACAAATTAGTGGAAAAACGTGAGATATAAATGAAACTGAAATACACAACAATTATCGTACTCACTTACGCTAGTTTATCTTTTATAATCCATATTTTTATTGCGGCATCATGCGCTATCGCTCATAAAAGATTGAGTTTAATTAAACTATGCATATATATCAGGTAATACAATACATTGGATAGGTACTTATTTCAGGTTCTACCTACCGCTCTATTTACTTTGTAAAGAATATGACTATTTATTGTTTGCACAGGGTGTGTAGATCGACACGTGCTATAGCTTTGGAATGCATATTCGAAGATATGAATTAAGTACGTACCGACACAAAACTATTTTATTTATTTGGAAGAAAGGGAGAGAGAGAGAGAGCGAGCGAGCGAGCAGCCTGCCAGCCAGTCAGTCAGTGTCCATGTTTGTTATTTGAATTAGTACAATCTCCGTTTTTGCTATTTAGACGATTATGATGATGATAGTGACGGTGGTGATGACGATTACGGCTGTGATGATGATGCACCCGCTTTACATGATTTCTTTTGTTTCCTACCTGCTTATCAAAACAAATGCAATATTAGTGATTATAAAGCAAAAAACGACATGTTTGTTATCAGAATTCTTTGATTGTGCTGAAGCTCGAAAACATGTTTGCATTAAAGTAGTGAATGACTTGAGCACGAATTTTTAATCTCATATTCATCTTATACTCTTGATATTAAAAACTGCATTAGTTCCGATTAGTGTATACTTGTGATTACTTGTGATTACCTCTAAACCTAAGTA
This sequence comes from Mya arenaria, assembly GCF_026914265.1. NCBI lineage: Eukaryota > Metazoa > Mollusca > Bivalvia > Myida > Myidae > Mya > Mya arenaria. The sequence goes on along the minus strand of NC_069133.1, from coordinate 64,018,101 downwards.
GTCTTAGTGTATTTTTTGCAAAACCTTCAATAAATATCTACTAAAGAAATCCGACCTACAACTGTTAAAGCTAGGTTCCTGATATAATACTAAAGGGTCTAAATGTTGGTTTACACTTTGATAAAAACGTATTATTTTTAATACAATATATCGTATATATACCCAATTCCTCGGACAATAAGACTTATGTCCTCAAGTGCCGGACGTCTGACGGTGCCCTCGAACAAAACGACCTTTGTCGTAAAGTGCCGGCCTTCTGCCGATACGCTGTTAAACTACGACGTAGGTGGTCAAGTGCCGGCCGTCTGGCGATGTACGGGTCGTATACCAACGAAAGATGTCGTCAAGTGCCGGCCGTATGCTGTAAACCAACGGCCTATGTCGTCAAGTGCCGGCCGTTAGCCGGTACGCTGTAAACCAACGGCCTATGTCTTAAAGTGCGGGCGTGTTTTGTTGACCTGGTCGTATATCAACGACCGATGTGGTCAAGTGCCGCCGCCAGCCGTCGCGCTGTACCAACGCGCGGTGTAGGCCGACTGTTGCTGTGATAGTATTGACGTCCGCTCCCTTTGCGTACTCATTCTGACGACTACGTGGTGCACGTCCGACTTTACCACGAATGACTACAAAATATGACAAAAATCTATATAACTTTATTTACTTGTTATGGACTAAATCCCATGTCAAAATCTTTTGTCATGTTAATTACATAAGCAATTACTTTGCACACTTCAGGGTATAAATCAGTGCAATATAACTGATGTTACGTTTATATAGCGCTTATCCATTATTTCCATTAAATACGATAGTACAACTTAACAATCACTATCTCCAGAAAAAAAGAAATCTTGTATTCATCAAACCAATAATAATCGATGAACCATTTTGCCGTTCAATTGTTAACAGTAATTTAATACTTTGTGTTTGTTACCGTATTAACAGTATATCAGCATAAAGCCAAACAAAGCCTCTCTCATCGAAAAACAACAATATATGCATATGCATTTATGTACAATTATCATTTATGTTCCATACTCGCTTATACAATCTAATAAAAAAACGTAATATTGAAGCAAAAATCTTCATTTTAAACCTAAACTAATCACGAAATAAGTTAACAACAATTATCGAATAGAAAATATTAAGTAATCAACTTAAAACCTCAATGCCGTGATATTGTGGGCATTTACGTACGCAAATGCAGCTTAACGCTGAGTAGTTCAGTGTCGTGTCCCAGATAGTCGGTCAAGCTCTAAATTTATAAAAAAAAATAATTCGCGCCAGACTTTTTGCGCTAAAGCAGAAAACTACATATCCATAAAACTTGCATGCACCTTTTCAATATTAATCAATAGTGGTTGAACACGTCTTAATCATAGCAAGTTCCATAAAGCTGCATACACAGATTTTTCCAAAAATGCAAGATTTACGATAACGAGCATCGGCTATAGACTATAATGCCTTTTATAGAAGGAATAAATTAGTATGATTTCTTAAACAGGGACGTAACTCGTATTAGCATTTTTAGTAATATCGTTGGAGTTATACCATGATGACGTTTGTTTTGTGACGTCGTACGGCAACCGTTCAGCTCGGAACAAAATGGCACCCACCAACCCGTCAAACCCTTTAATTCAAATTTTAACAAAGTGCGTAAATAAGCAAATGTCTGCTCTCTTCTTAATTTATTTCAGAAGCCTTAAAATCAACGGCACCCATTCCAAGCCAATCAAGTTTCACAGGTTCCCGTGTGCGTGTGATGTCGCTATCAAAACCCGTGTGATATTATAGACTTCGTCGCTATGTTTTTATCACGGACATAGTGTAGAATAATTTTCTAGTCTGTGTAACAAAAGAATTAACTCATTCAAGATTACTTTGCGAGATTGGCGGGGTTTTTTGACAATCAATCCATGAAAATATGAAGTTCATATAAGAACAATTCTTAAGTGATCCTCATAACAATCAATTGTATATGATCGTCTTTGTACTGAATACGTTATGCATACTGTTTGAAATCACAAACAAATAGAAGAATATTTCTGTGTCGTTTGTGCAGTTATTGGTACTTACTGCCTTGGACTTGTTGGATTACAAGTCAATATTGATTGTTCGATTTATTTATTTCATCATTATTGATTAAATATTGAATTTATTTAGTGACTGTAGGTAGAAACAATGATTGCAATAATTGATTGACTTTGAAGTTTGATTATTGTTGAACATTGAAAACTGTTGTCGACTGTCAGGCCATATTCTTCCAAATAATAAAATGTTGTACGAATACAAGCATTGTGGAATTTATTTTCGCGATAAACTATACTTCGGCAATACTTTGATTTTAGTCAAATAAAATGCTCTGGATAATTAAACAACAGGATGATGAGCTAACATTTATTATGAAACATAACCCCTGTTTCGAAACTAGAACAACTTTTGGTACATATGCCCAAATGAGGCCCTGCAGTAATATACAAACACATTTTAATAAAAAGATTCATTCGTGACAGTTGTCACTTCGCTGCCATCGTAAAATTCTGCAAATTATGTGTGCTGAACACAAGCATTTTTTACCCCGATAGCAGTATTGTGATAGAAGTTTTTAGAATAAATGATAATACATTTTCTTTCATGCTTTACGATGAAATATGGGGTTTTAACAGTGAAATAACAACAGTGAAAATATCAATTTGATATTTCCACTGCAAAATAAGGAGTGAAAATATCAATTTTCAGAACTACTTTTAAAATCCTTTATTGTTGCATGTACTTGCCTTGGTCAAAACAGAACACTGGACTTCAGTAAATTATGTCAAAAATGTTAAAAAAAATAAAGAAATATTTTATAAATTTAAATAAATATATAATTGGAAATTTATCCCGTTTATCAAACATTTTCCTGATCTTTGAAGCTGAATGTTCGAACATTTGCTTTCATTCCAAACAAATTACAGACAAAAACAACTGTTCGAACATAAATAAAATCTTATAGCATCGTTCAAATGTATTTTGAACTGTTAACCGCTGTAGTACGTAAAATGAGCTTCCTGGAGAATTCACACAACAATTTACAGATAGATCCGATATTTTTTACCCACCCACATCTCAAAATGTGTCAACAAACTAGCGTGGCATTTACTCTTCTGGAAAACAAACATTTTAAAGTGAAACGGACTGGTCTCTGACAGTAAGATGACTGAATATTAACTTACTATAAAAACACGCGTATATGCAGTCTTAAACTAAGAAGAATGGTTAAAATCCAATGAGTATCCACATTTGTTTTGCTAACACATTTGACCTTCCAAATTTTCTTTCTATAAATAGCGGCGTAGTAATTTGGTTAAAATAAAAAGTGTTTTCATTATTTTTTGGAACATTTGTGCACTAATTATATTTCATTTTTTACTGTTCATAAGGCTTTGCAATAAAAAGCGAGCGAATATTAAGCTATAAGAATGAATAGCAGAGAACTATTTCTCAGCAAACCGAAAGTAGAAAAGTTGACAGCTATAATTATGCATGAGGGGCGCCCCACGGGTAGCGGCGTAAAGCCCACCCTTTTCAAAAAAGGGGGTAATTCAGAAATAAATAAAAAAACATATAAAACTCCAAAAATAAGCATAAAAGAAACAGAAAATTTGTTTATTTCAGTGTAAGATCGTATTTAATTTCACTCGTGATCATAAAAAACTACATTTTCACTCGTGGCTTCGCCACTCGTGAAAATATGTTTTTCTATGACACTCGTGAAATAAAATACGATCTTACACTGAAATAAACAAATATCCTCTATATATTAGAGCACAATAACATGAAAATAAGGTAGGTTTTATGTATTGTTTTTGTTTTATTATTCAAAACGATATTTTGTTTCTGAGTGGAAGAGACTTTGCTAAAGTATTGTGATGTATGGGTAACATGAATCTCTCATCTGTTTCACATGTGTGTAAATACAAACTAAAGTATGAACGAAAGCACGCGCGACCGCAGTTTCTACACGTCTAAAAAACAATGCACATGCGTAAGATTTCAAATATCGTTCGTCGGTGGCAATATCGACTCAATATTTCTCTATTGAATGGAGAAAACACTCCAAAAAATGTGACATGCCGAAGAAGATATATACATGCATATACTTACATCACATGGGTGTATTTTAAATGTATTTTTACCGACCGGTTTTGATTCATGCCATTCAGGGCGAATAATATTTGCTAGGTTGTATAAATTTTAAACGCACATAACGTCAAAAAATGATGACGCCATTTTTTCAGGATAAGTTTATGTAGAAAATAATTTGTGAGCGACAACCAAGCTGCAACGCAATTGAAGTGGAATTTGTAAAACGTAAATATAAAAACAATACATTTGGCATATGTCTTGTAATAAGGTTCATGTTTAGGGGGGAAAATAACGATTCGGTTCTACTTTCAGGTCCACATTTCAGGGGGATTTCTTCCTTGCCCGTTCGTTTATTTCTTGCAACAGTGAACTAAAATGACAACCCAATGACGTATAATATGACAAACCTTTCTGAGCTGAAACACCTACTTTGCAATTCTTTTTTGTTCATAAATGTGTAACGTGTTCTACCAATTCACTATGACGGAAGTCTATAGTGTAGACTGTTGTGTACATGTAACTACATTTTCCCGTGCTAAAGAAGTTCAGTACTTTTATTTGGATTATGATAAGTATGATTTACAATGTATACTTCTTTCAATTTCATTTAAAGTTTAAGTCATACTTTGTCATTTGATTTTATATTCAGAGTTTACTGTTACTTTTACTATACTATATTAGAAGTATTTGCAATACATATGTCAACTGTCTATACTTTACACATCTTAAGCTTTGGTTTTTATTATCATCTATTTCAAATTTTGTTCATTTTTGCTTATTTCTAAATGGTAATTATGTTTAATGCAGATATATATTGTGAACCTTTTCTAAACTTAATCATGGAAACCTTAAAATAATCATTTTACAAAGTTCTTTGGCTAGTTACTTAAGTGCAAATTTATTAATATTCCTATCTTCAAATATATTTTTTTTGTCTATAAACACTATACACATCTGTATACAATAATGTTGATATAGAAGTCTGCCTTTTATAATGAAAATATGTATTCGAACTTTGAACAAATGGTACCTGTCAAATGTCTAGATATACTTATAAAAAAATGTACAAACATGACATGTTAAAATGTTAAAACATCTGCCATATAGTGATATACTGTAACATCTAACTTACTGAAATGCTAAAAAAATTCTACTTACCTTGTACACTATTAAGTTTACTGCAAATTTTTTAAGGATGCTGTCATTATATGCATGTATAAACAAATACATGCAAGAAATGTCTCAACAATATTTCCATACATTGTTAATCCACAATTCAATTCTTAGATGTTTTGTTTTTTCTTCTTATAATTTCCATCTTAATTCCACAGAACACAGCTAAACTTTTAATGTCCTATATGCATCACTTTGCAATCACAATTTTACTATATTACACTAGTAAATATTTACTAACATTTTCATAACATCACAAGATTAAATCAGCTTTAACTAACAGCGTAAAACTATGAATGGAAAATTTCATTCAAAAATACTACATGTATGTCAAATTAATTCATGCTTATTTTGAGGAAAGCGTGCAGATTTGTATACATATTAAAGGCACATTCTCATTCGTACTGCTCGGTTAGAGTCGTGGCTAGTCAAGCGGTAAATAATACCATTGACTGATGGATTATACTAATCGAATATTCTTATTTTATTCTACCTCTATCCCGATCCCGATCTGACCAGTCCCTGTACGACTTTGCTTATCACACCTTCCTTTTCTTCAACCTTTATCCATTCTTCCTTCTAACTAATTGATAACAAACTAAAACAACTTGTTTTTACACAGCATAGTTTGCACCATACGACTATAAGATTTTATTTATTCGAGTCACTGCAACTTGCGCACCAGCCTAGCAGCGTGAATGACTTACAGAAGAGAGACATAGTATAAGCCTCAAGGCTTTCTTCTCAATTCTGTGTACACTATTGTTTTGTGCATAATTTACATGTTTTTCTGTTTCAATGCATTACGTATTTGGTCTTTGTTAATTTGGATTATGCTCAAATTTGTAGAACTAAACTAATTGTAAATATTATATCGAAATAAATATTGTTTAAACCAAAGACCAGATTGCATAGAAATGCTGGATTGTCGAAACAATACAGACATTGATCTAGGGATCAAAGAATTGAACAGAAGAACAAAACTCGGTATCCATTCAGCGCAATATCGTCTCTCAATTGCTAATAAAGCAAGGGAAACTCCAAGTCACTTAGGGTTGCCTTTCTTCTTAAAAAAAACCTTATTTGAATCTATTCAATTTTTGAGCTTTTGCGTATCTTAAGCTCAGGACAACAGATCTTTGGGGGGTTTCAAGGTACAGGTTCGAATCCATTCAAAAGTACAAAATATCTTTACTATTGTTTTATATGTTTTGTAATATTATTTGTTTGTTTTATTTGGTCTCATTAGCTTATATTTTTAACAGAAGTTTATATTTTATTTTCATTTAAAAAGTATCTCAAACCATTTGTTTATATAAATTTTAGCTTCTTTGAAAATTGAATTACTTGCAGGCCTGGCTGAAATAGCTGGTTGTGAATTTCAAAAACAAAAGAGAGTCGGAAAAACATAGTACTTTTGGGAACAATGTTTCCAGAAGGTTTAAGATAATTATGAATAAAGAATAGATCATCGATATATCAGGAACTTTGATTTTGCTCTAAAGTGTCTTTGTTCAAATGTGACACGGTTAAAACAGTATGTTAAGATTATAGTACCGTATAGCTTTTTCAATACAGTTTGATAATATTGAATGATGATGTGACCATTTACGCATTACCGCTGAAAGCAAAAACATTTATTGTTCTCTTATAACAAATTATTGCCAAAATATTGAAAAACATAAAATGAAGGATTTTTGTTGTCTCTCGGAGTGTCGTTTTAATAAGAAAAAATTAAAAAGTGGGTATGGTAATTCAATTAAAAAAATAGTGTATTTTTATTTTATTTGTAATTTTGATTTTGTATCCAGGAAATGATAAACATTAAAATGTTATCAAATGTATAATAGTTAAAAATGGTGCCCATTACGATTTAACTACCTTAAAATTCGTAGCATTTATCCTTGAATATGTGAACATGTTAATGACTCAAGCATAGATAACTCTGGAGAGGTCAAACGAGAGTTCAAATATATTCGTGCATTTTACGGACAACAGAATTGATTACCAACAAGTGTAAGGCTTCATTGAAGAATACAATCTAATTTATTGAGATTTTACGCGAGCGCTTTATCTCAAATATCCAATAAGAGAATTTCGGGTGATGCAATAAAAGCGTACGTTATAATTATGTGATTTACGTTATAATGTCTTTTCATCTTTCCGAGTTAATGTGTAAACAAAAGCAAAGAAAACATTCTCAAACATGGTTTAACTTTTTGTGTCAGGACTACGACATGATTAATTCCAGCAATCGTGACGTGTTGTGTTCGTTGAACTGGATTTTTTAAACGTTGGTATATCTATATATCATGTTATTTATTTTTTTCATTTATATGCGGGTAAGGTTGTAATTTTCCACCCGAGGATTTCTATTTCATCCCTGAACATACTGGACGCGGCACACCACAAAGTTGATATCTTTGGTGAATGTAACCCAATACATAATGATTATAAAACTAAAAACGTGAAAAACATAGAAAGAAAGAAATAACTTTAAAAATGATAAAAAGTCACACAATGAATATAAAACTAAAAACGAGAACAACATAGAAAGAAAGAAAAAAACTTGATAAAAAATGATAAAAGGGTCACCTAAGGAATATGTGGGAAATATGATGTATAAACTTCAAATGGTAACAAGCTCCGCCCCTGGCAACTCTGTTTTTATAAATCAACTTTGAGTGAAGGCATTTGACAGAGGGTCACCTTAGAAACACAACTGTGGACTTATTATGAGATCGGACCAAAGGTTTCTGTTAGCTCGCTGATACTCTCATATATCACTTTCCTCGTACTTGTAAGCTCGTTGATACTCTCATAGATCACTTTCCTCGTACTTGTAAGCTCGCTGATACTCTCATAAATCACTTAGCTTGTACTATCGGTCAGTAATGTACACATACCTGGATGACGTAGCGCACAATAAAAGTCCATGTGTACACGTACACTTACTATTATAATTCAAATTTACACTCTATTATCTATTTTATAAACTTCCAATCAATTCACTTGTATAAAGAGCAGAACATAAAACACTTTTATTTAAACAGGATATTTACATCAATGTCATAACAAATGATCATATTAGTTCAGTAACATTCCCTTGCAATTTACTGAAATTACATGCTGATTTGATTCAATTTTACAGGAGTGATTAGTTAAGGATAGAATATAATTTTGAAAGTTATTTCGAAATATTATCGATAAAATCAGGAAAATACATACACGATATAAAGCTTAACAACACAGCATAATAGTTCTTATTCCCACAACCAACTTCTGATTATATATCTATATATGAAACACTTCAGAAACAAGGTCAGTAGTCGAAAGATTAAACATAAACCTCTATTAATGGCACACGGTAAACGCCAAAGACATATAACACATAAACAAACGATCACAAAGCCAATGTGATGAAAAACTGCATTAATAGTTTCAAACGTTACAGGTAATGTGAAATTAAGAAAAAAAAATGTTCTGTTTTCGAATAACGCTCTTCATAAATCTGATAATATGCTTTTGATTGTTGAACAAAAACGTCTCCTATTCTTTGCTTCTTAAGTAAAATAAAACTTGAATAACCAACTTCTCGTTTATACATATATCAAAGTATATAGAAAATAACACATCGTATATAAATACCTCATGTTGACAAAAACATTGCCTTGAACAAACTCACGTTGTACTTCTGTTTGTTTACAATAATTGTCTAAGATTAATAGTAAGTAAGTTATTTATAATAGTGATTCATGTACATTTCGACCTGATATTTTCAATACAAATATAAAGTACATTTTACACTCGGCCGAATGGGCATATAGTTTAAATTTATGAATACAAAATATCTTAAAGTAATGTTAAAGTGCGATCTAAACAAATGACAGTTTCTATCATGAGTCAAGTATATAATTATGTATATAGCATATATATCCAAAGTGTAAACAATGATCTACAATCTTCTTAATACAAAATGTTGCATAAATTATATTTTGACAAAAGGACAAAAAAACAAAACAAGTACATGTGAAAGCAACAAATGAATTGTATGCAAAGAATATTAATTCCGACTATATATCAATATATAAACACACACACTCAAATTCTACATTATTGGAAAGAAAGTTTCAAAAAAGTTTTCAAAATGTTCGTGTTTGTCAGTGCGTCTTAGTACTGTGCCAAGTACGGTGTCTGGGGTTGCTCCCTGGTCCTGTTTGATGCAACTCGCGGCAGATGATACGGAGATACGTACTGAAAAGTATGTTTAAACGAGTTTAGGTAAAGAAACAAGCAAAATACCGCAGTTATTTGTGAAATGTACAATAGTTCAATACACTTATTAATTTTATAAACATTGTAAATAAATTAGACGGCTTGTTAATGAAAGGAACACAAGCAAGTGTTTAATCGGGGTTTTTTTGCGATCCCTAACCGTCGGTGAGGGTGATATTTAAGCCGTCAAATGGGGTATTTAACACAAACATTGCATGGCTGTTCATGGGAAATGTTAAATTATCTGCTAATTTTCTTATTCAGACCATCGATTGATGTCCTCGTACCACCTTAAGGGACCTTTTGCGAAGCAATATATACCAAAGATTAGTTTATTCGTAATCATTTATAATGTATTGTGACAGGGACTCGTAGGATTTAGAAATATCCAAGGTCAAGCTGCGAGCTTTCTTGAATTTTTCTTCAGATTATAAAAAAAATCATTTGCGTTACATATGCGACTAATAATTCATAATTGACGCTCTTCTCTTGAACTTTTCTTCAGATTATAAAATATAATTTATGTTACATATACGACTAATTATTCATATCTATGCTCTTTTAAATATACTATGACTTATTTGCAGAAATTGTAAACATTAAATATAATGGGTATACTGTCGAAAGTGTGAATGTCAACGAATACTTAGGGGGAAAGACACATAACCGTATTGATCTCGATTCTATTACTGACAGCTTTTGGATACCCCCATGGTCATGAAATTCGATAAATCGAAGTTAACATCTATCTAGAATGAGCTAATATGGATTTGAACCATCTAGATTTAATTACTGTGAATTATACCATCTAGATTTAGTAACTACGGCTCGGTGCGATATCGATTAAGTTACTGTCGATAGGTCACTTTTACTGTTGTTTTAAACTATCTAGATTGAGTAACTGTGGATTTGTACTATAGAGATTTAGTACATGTGGATTTTTACTGTCTTGATTGAGTAACTGTGGCTTTGAACTATCAAGCTTGAGTTATCGCGGATTTCTACTGCATATATTGAGTGTTTTACAGCTTTGTACGATCCTGCTCGATTAAATGTGGCTTTGTTTAATCTAGATTGGTGGTTTGTACCATATCGCTGAAGAAAATGAGCCTTTTTCTGATCAGCTTGATATTGTTTCTGTGGTTTTGTACTATCTGCATTGAGTTACTGTGGATTTGTATGGTCTTGATTGCGTAACTCAGTTTGTGTACGGTAAAATCATGTTAACAAAACCATTATTATGGTGTATGTTTATGTTTTAAACAAGTCGTATGCTATCCGTGTGTTCTACGCTGTCGCAGCTGATATATCAATGTGAACTGGCCAGAGAGCGTACGAGAGTAGGCAATAACATGCCATATTGATAACTGCTTTACTAAACCATAACTTCGCGTATGCCCCTCGCCTCAAATAGTGGCAAGACAGTGTGACATGGCGCATTCATCCACTTAGGACAATATAAAACAAAAACATGAAACAAAGAAAGTGGACAGTTTTTAAGCAAACCACACAAAGTTTTAATATATGTAATAATTTATCTGAGACAATTCAAATAAAAATGTTACATACAGGGTGTTCCTGACCGAAATTAAGGGCCTTTGTTCTCCATGAGTTGTAACGGGGATCAGTCGCTGCTACATGGATATGAAAATAGAAGCAATGACAGTTTAAGTCTGTGTTAATTAGATTTTAACAAACATTAAAATGACAACTAAAAAGGGTAATTGATTGAACTATATTACTCATACTGGTAATTATGTACAACATTATGGAAAGACTGTGTTAAATGTTGGGTTATATATAATCATAATATTATGACGATTGTAATTTTTAAATTTACTCAGTAATACTATAAATGTATAAGTAACCTGAGTAAAATGAAATATTTTGGGTAGAAAGTTAAACATTTGAATGTCATCCTACCTATCTGTTCTTTCCAAGGAGGCCAAACATTCATCTGCTTGTCTGCTGAAGGTGCCGATTCTGCCCGCCTGCATAAATTTAATAGACAGAATTTGGATTTAGAAAGAAAAGATTGTTAAAAATTTATCAGTTCATGTCAGTATATTTGTTTCAAATAACCCATAGTCAAGCAATATCATAACCATTTATAAAGCTTGTTTTGCACATTTTTGCAAATTACATTGATCGATGTCCTTGCCGATAGCACATATGTCCACGATTCCATTGAAGTTCTTCCTTGCCAATGACATAGACGCCCTCCTTTCCGTTCGTGCAGAAAACCACGTGTGTACCTCATTGCTGACACCACCGATGCTCATTACTGTTTTTAATATTTAAAACGACTCAGTTCCTCCTGGACAATTCCAAAGTGGCCCGTTTATTTCCATATCCCTGATGCTCCTTGCCGATACCACTAATGTCACAGCAGCAGCACTGGCGGCCATCATGTGTATATCCTTCTATGTCTATATCACTCATGTCTCTTATTGCCGATTTCACTGATTTCCCTTGCCGAGAACATTGATGTTCTTCCAACCATAAACCACCAATCAATGCTATACCGTATCGATACATCAGCATGTCTTATCGATACTACAGGTATAACTCCTTGGCGCTGCATATGCCCTCTCTGCGCTGATGTTCGCATCGCCAATACTGCCCGTCCTTTCCAATACCGCCGATAGGTCTTTGTCCTTATTTTTAAAGATGTCCCTCATTGCTTATATTTCTGACGTTCCTTTTTTGAGATAACGCCAAACTACCGCATTTCCTATACAATTAATGTTATTTTTGCCAATACCGCTGATGTTCCTCCTAAACGAAATTGCAGATGTACCTTGCCCAGTCTGATGATGATCCTCCTGGTCTATAACGCTGATGTTTCTTTTTGTCAATACTGATGTCCCTCTTTTCTGATCCCACTGATTTCCTTTTTTTCGATTTAATTTTTTTATATATCTGCCGAAACCATAGATTTTCTCCGTGCCCACACTGCTGAGCATTGTTCCCCCTTACGGGTAACACTGATGTTTATCCTAATCGTTAAGATGAAATGAGACATTTGTAACCTTCAAAATATTTTATCTGAATGTCAAATCCATCGCTTTACGCTCTTACCTGTGAAGATTGCTATGACGTGCCTTTCGGTTCCTGTTGTAAACGACGACAGAGATGATGATGATCAGAACGGCAATACAGAAGACACTGAGACCTACAGTTACTCCTACAACAACTGAATAGTTGTCTGAAAATATGTCATTGTTCAATATATCATTCAAAGCATTGGTGGATTTAAAGCCCATCACAAACAACGAATTATATTATTATACTGTTTGGCGAAAATATACTGCCGGAATTGACCGTATAAAGTAAACATGTTAACATTAAAAATCTGACGCATAAATAATCGTTAACATATAACCATAAATAGTTTAATTGTATGGTGTTATGTTATTTTCATTTGTTGAATACCTTTTATATTTCACCATCATGACGCAATGGTGCTTTCTTAAGACCTTAGTATATCAACGGAATTAATATTTCAGAATCAATTACTTTGATATACGTAAATCTTCAGCAACAGTATTTCAATACCCTAGATGATGTCCCAATATTGCCAAAAGCAACACCACTTCAGCTCATACATACCCGAGGTAGGCAACAGTTTACACATGGGTTCTCCCCCTTCTATCACACATTCATATCCGGATTCGCAGCCACCAAGTGCTTTTTCATACAGTCCACACAAACTGTCATTGCTGTATGATTCTTTAAAAAACATATTCGGATTAAACCCCGATTATTGACAAAATAAACATTGATGTAAATATCAAAGGTCTTCTTTTGCAAAGCAAGTCTGACTCGTCCCTGTATGTTATATCTTATTTTAAATTCAACATCTTTAAAAATGATATTGCATTAGTCGGAATCGCAACCGATAAACACTTTATATAATTGGCACCATTCTAGTAGTTAGTATTCAAACAATGATTCCCTTTATTTTACGACATTGTTTTTTTTTCACTAAAAAAGGAAAAACCAACATACGAAAAGTGAAAAAACAACATAGATAGCTTTATCCATCAACATTTTAATTTTTCAGTGCAAAACCTTAAATAGGTATTTGAAAATATACTATACGTACAACGTAAGAAAATCAAGTCATTATATGTATAGGAGGTCTTAAATACATACCTGGTGCGGACACAGACACGTTCAGCCCATCGTACTCTATCTCTGTGCCGACAGCAATGTCTACTAAGGCCTGTGAGACAACCAACGCCACTTTAGGACTCTTCGGGTATATGATCGAGTAGTTCACATTTATGCTTCCAAGGCTAAAAATTCAAAAGGCTGATTGTTTTTTCGATTTTTCGAAATGCAATAAAAGCTCATATCACTAGTCCGGTAACAACATAATGAATAATGTTGTTGAGAAGTAAACGACTCAAACCAATTTTTATGATAAACAAACAATTAAGAAAGACACATATAGCTAAAATAATTTAAAATATATATTTACCTTAAGTCATTGATTACAATAGTGAATTCTATTGATATGAATTTCGACAAAAGCTTCCTGATCTGAAAAAGGAGAATATATATATAAAACATGTGCACAATCAGAAACAGGAATATGTTCGTTTGTTAAACGACAAGTTTTCATTGAAACGTTTTCCGAAGAATTAACATCAAAACTTCTGGATTCTTTTATTATATTTGCTAGATAAGCAATTCAATGTTCTATCATATACTCGTAGGCAAATTACATATTGCAGTTATTCACAACGTCGTGAAACGTACCGAATATTTGACTTTTGCTGCTATCTCATTAAAGACGGTTTGTACGCCGAGATCTGTTCCTGGGTCCAATTCAACCCCCAGAATTATCGTGAGATCAATCCGAACCTCATCGGCTGTGAAATACATAAAACATAACGATGGGTCACAGCAGCTACGGCAGTCCCGTGCAGAACCACCAAATGAATGCCCCTTGCAATTGAAGATTCGTTCAGGAATATCATAAGTCAGTTTTGCCTCTGACAAATTCAGTGTTTTAAATACATTGAAGATATCTACTTAATAATATGATCTCAATAAATTCTCTAAATCATATACAGTAAGTGAGCCATCATTTTATTCACTCTGGACCTTGATATCCGATAAACTTTACTCAAGATAAAATACGTGGATGAAGGGGACAACTTGCTTAAAGTCATTTTTTTCATTTTGAAAGAATGTTGTATAACCCTTTGGCATATTATGAATGCTAAGTTGAGATACGTGGTGTTATTCAAAAGAATAATTCAAGTGGTGTTAAGTATTCTGTACATTCTTAATTTGTCCCCTGAAACTTGGTACTAATTTTTTTTTTGTTTCCCTGTAAACGGATTTGGATGAAAATGATCTACCATGTGTCATCATGTAAGATGGTTGTATCCAAATAATGCAATGAACACTGAAGGGACAAGCCCAGAAGACGAACTTTAAAAAAGGCACAAAGCAAGGGGACGAGCGACAATGATCTTGAAACACACACGTATAAATAATGCATCGTTGCCGTAAAATATGCCGTTCTCGGGTCGGGATATATCTATCTTACACTATGAACCATTGAATATATTTTTAATTCTTGATTATTTGTTTTGAACTATGTTTATTATCTAGAGCATTTATCTTGCTTAATTTTCTTCTGTTAAGCAGAATCCAACCATATCTAGATTCATCAAGGGTTTTGAAAACAGATAAAACAATTGTCCCGAGACATTTAGTCGCCAGGTACCGGAAAAGGAATATTTACTAACCTGCAGTCGGTACTGTTGTTCTTTCGCCAACTGAAAGAGGTTAAAGAAGAATTTACCATAACACATGTTCATGGCAGTTAAATGAATTCACGAATTTATAATCATGACTCGTTTAGAAAGGGTTCAGTAGTTTATTAACTTGATTTACCTATTTCACATTCTCCAGTTCCATTATTAATCCTGTAGCCTCTAAGACAATCACATCGGAATCCTCCAGGGAGATTGAAACAGCCAGCGTTGGCATTCGTGCATATACCAGAAGTAGTGCATTCATTGACATCAGTTTCGCATCTGTTCCCTGTCCAGTGTGAGTTACAAATACACGTTCCCGTCTCTCTGTCACAAGACTGCTCGTCACTTTGAGTGTTTCCAAATGTGCAGTTGCAGTTCTCGTTACACTCAGTGCCATAAGTGTTGTTACTACACTCTATAATTTTTGTTAATGCAGAAGTAAACACTGTTGTCTAAGTAATGATCCATACATTGTATGTGTTTGCATACATAAGGTGCATACAAGTATTGTTTTTAGAATAATATAAAAACAATCAAACAAGACAGCCAAGCCACACAATTCATTTAGTTTGTAATTATCTTGTTTTCAAAACATAAAATACCTTGGCAAGAATTAGTATTGTTCAACCGTTTGCCTACTGGACAAATGCATATAAAGGAACCATCCGAATTCTGGCATGTGGCATCTTGATCGCATCTGTTTGCATCACATTCATTCACATCTGAAAATATTATTCATGCAAACCCTCTATTATCATACACAATAGCAACATAGGAATTGCTTGTCGCATACACAGTTGTGTTTATTCACATGCATTTTGAACTTATTATGTCAGTTGTTTGTATGTCCAAATTCTATAAATAACACTATCGCATTAACATTCACCAATACGCTTTTTTGACACTTTTTTGTGAAATCTTTTATATCAGAAAAATGACAAACCTTCACAGGCTCCATTTTTATCTGTATATCCTGAGTCACAAGAGCAACTAAACGATCCTACAGAATTTTTGCAGGAAGAGTTGGATTTCTCTGCACACACATTTTCGTTTAAGCTACATTCATCAACATCGTCATTGCACTGGTCACCCTGCCAGTTCTGCAACAGATACACATCATTTAATTGTTTCTCTTGCCAACTCAAACTTTGGAGCAGTCCGCTAACAGCCTTGACAATCGGAACAAACCTGTAAAACCGGTCGGCTAACCGTTGCCTTCACAATCGGAATCAAACTTTTGACTAGTCACCTTATACTTGCCTTTACAATCGGAAACAAACTGTGGACTAGTCACCTGCAATTTCATTCGATCTCAAAGGTTTGCCAAATCAGCTTACAGCTGCCTGCATTATCGAACTCAAACCTTTGTCTAGTCAGCTTACCGCTGTCTTTACAATCGAACTCAAATTAAGGACCACTCATAACATGGCTGCATTCACAATCGATCTCAACTTTGGACTAGTCACGTAACAGCTGCCTTTACAATCGAACTCAGTTTTTATATATAATTTACAAAATTGAACAATTTTGTTTCGAGACAATAAGATTGACAATATCATTTCAAAATGAACAATAAAATTCAATTATGTTTTGCTTTGAAATATAAGGTATAGCTTAAACAACTTCTCTATGCATTTCAAAATACCAAATCGAATACCAAAACATGTTTGAAAGCAAAGAAGTTGTTTCGGAAGTAGTTTTCACAGCGATTTCTTTATGACATAACACAAATCTTACAATTTTGCACGAACAGTTTCCAAGCACATGATCACACGAGTCAGCACCGGTAGGGAAACATGAGCACTGGCGTTCACAGGAGTCGCCATACCGAAATGGTTCACACACTGTAGATTTTAATGCAGAAAACAAAATATTAATTATATCAACTTAATTTAATCCTTTCCTGTATAACCAAATACGATTTTATTCTAGATAAATAAAATAAGCCTATTATGAATCGCGTCAAAAACCAAGTTTGTATATAATAGTAATATTGCTACATAAAATTGAAAACGGCTAAATCAAAATGGATAAAATATTACGTTTAATTGACTTGGTAGTCTTTGAACTGGCACTGGTTAATTAACACTTACCGTCGCATAAACCGTCTTGGTTTACTATGTACCCTGTGTTGCATAGACAGGAGTAACTCCCGGGAGTGTCGACACAATGCGAGTGTTCAGGACAAGCAATAGAAGACTGATCCTCACACTCTTTCACATTTTCAGTGCAATTGTCGCCTGTCCAACCGACTGCGCATGCGCACGTACCATTTACGGCATCACATGATTGTGCATGTGCCTTATTACAGTAACACGACGATTCGCATTGTTGACCGAACGTGTATGGTTTACATTCTAAAGAAATGAAATGACATCTACCAACATATTTTCGACGTCTACTTAAACATCGGTCTCTATTATAATTACATATTTTTACAAATCAAGAATGTTTTGTTTAAACAAAATGCGTTCAAGTTGTACAGACATTTTATGTTTGACATACATTTATAAATCAAGATACTGTTTAAAGGAAATGCGTTAAGGTTGTACAGACATGTTATTCACACAACGCACCCTACTGTAATGTAAACACAAAATAATGGTTTATTAGACAAGCAGGTTTGTTATACAACAATACAAATTCGTATGTATCAAAAACCTACCTTCGCATTCAGTGTCTTGAATCAGTTTGAAACCAATGGCACAGCTGCAGAAGAAGCTGCCGGCGGTGTTGTTGCATTGCTGAGCACATGGAGAGGAATTGCTGCATTCATTTTTATCTAGAACAAATCGTAAATGTGAGATTATGTATCAGAAGATTTCCATCATATTATTTTTTAAATATCAAATTTGTTTTTCTTTGTTATTGCAAAGACACTGAATAACAGCTATTTACCTTTGCATTGTCCATTTGAAATATCTTTAAAATATCCTTTATTGCATTGGCAGTCCAACTCAGTTCTATTTCTATAGCAAACCGAATGGTCGGGGCATGCTGACACTTCTTCCTCTGTGCAAATGGTCACAGCTGTAATTATGTGATAACTAGAATAAAACCCTGATCGGTTACTTGCCGATTGCATTGGTTGCCGACAATCGATTACAAAATATCGGAATCCATATGGCTGGTTCCCCTTTTATATAATTTATTTATCGATTTAATATTACGATGTGTATGTACGTTTTAATTGTTTGATTTAGGTTAATAAGTCCCATGATCTAAGGAGTTCATTTAATATGCATTGCAAATCATAAATATTCAAGCAGATAAAACATTACAATTAATTGTATGAGTTATGGATAGACAGTATAATCTTCCCCTCTACATGCCCTAAAACAAAAGTTAGAAACAGGAACGTTATGTTATAAAATAAAGTCAATAGCATTGATTTATTGTTTAGGTGAATGCAAGTTGAATAAACAAATCAAACTATACTGGAGATTATATACCACAAATAGGCCGAAACGCTTTATAATAAAATATGTTTAATCATAAACGTTGCATTTGAAATTTCGTTGTGATTATTAAGAGATTATTGATGCGTTTGTACTTTTAAGGACCCATGTTGCAGAGTATAACTTGATCAGTTAAAACAGAAATGTATCGATAAAAGTAAATACATACGTAAACATGTTTTGTTGTCTGCAACATCTAGAAAGAACCCATGTTCACATTCACACATATACCCTCCTTCGGTATTGTGACAGGTTTGGTCGCAATCGTTCAGGATATCGGCATGACACTCGTCATCGTCTGTTTAAAAGCCAATTACAAATTTAATAAAAAAATTTATAACTAAACTGTTTGAACCTAAATTCACAAGAATTGGAACAGTATGGAAACGATATGATGTACATTATACAGTTGTATTAAAACTGATCATGTCCTTCAGTGACCGAGACCGACCTTTTTTGATAGCTAAATGTATATATAATCTTGTTAACTAAGATAGATTACCGTTGCATGTGTTATTTTCTCTGCTGTAACTATAGCCCTCATCACAACCACAACTGTATCCACCAGCAGTATTTGTGCATGTCTGTGTGCAGTTGTTCAAATCCCCTTCTTTACACTCATCAATGTCTGCAAAAAAAGTAGATCATATAAAGTTTAAAAGAAAATGACAGACATAATTCAACTTGGGAACTAATAGTGTCTGATCAATGACAAATGATAACAAACATGTCCATGTTGTTTTAACTAGTCGATTGAATACTGTTAATGAATCCGACCCATTAATATGAACAATTTAGACGAAGGAAGGGACTGCCGATATCAGATTGATAAATGCTCTCAAAATAGTAAAACAATTCGTACCAGGGTTTTAAATTTCAAATATGATATGAACAAAATTAATATTTAGCTTGAAATAAAATGACTATATATTATAAATTAATAATTTAGATTGTCAATAAATCTACAAACAAAAACAAAGCCCCACAAACCGTCGCAATGTTCTGTCGTCTTGTTCCTCTCGTACCCATCTTGACATACACAGTTCGCACTACCAATCGTGTTTTTGCAAACGGTGTTTGGATCTTCACAGACTAAATCACCTGTTTTACATTCATCTTTATCTATGGCGCATTGGATCCCCGTCCATCCGGAATCACAGTGGCACCCTGAACAACAGCAAATATCGTTCAACAAGAGAAACAATGAATCAGGAACTACTTTTGTTGATAAAAAAAACTTCATTATCTACTTGCATTTTTTTCTTATTTTTCGGAAAAAAATGCCCGTAAAATGCCCGTATGGAACTCCTTTTTAATCGTCGCCACATTGTAATTACCTCCCTTGTTGAAGACAGTCGTCTGTAGCATCATAGAAACCTTGTCTTGTGGCGATATTTAGAATGCTAATTAACTATTTACCGCTTCAAATGTCACCATAAAAAGTTTTCACGCATATTTCAAGAAATAATGCTCCACTTTCCTCCGAACTATTTAAAGACCGATTTGACTAGTAACATAACCTGAATCACTGCGAGCATATCCATGACAACCACGAGTTATCAAATATCCATACGCATTTATTTTCACTACGCACATTCATTATATCAAAAACGTTATTCGAGACAAACTATGAGAAGGAGTAGATTCTATTTACCTGATGTTTTGTTGCACGATCCATGTACACATTCGCATAGTTTGGAACAGTTCAGTCCGTAAAAGTTTTCATCGCAATCTAAATCATAGTAAACATTCAAATATGTATTTGTTTTTTAAATAATATCAAAACAAATTATGTCATAAACTTAATTAATAGAACATACCGTGACGGATAAAAGGAAACTGAGTGAACTAGGTGATCTACCTATACAAGAACGTCCATCATCTTGCAGGTACATTCCGACTGGACAAAGGCAAGTGTAATTCCCGTCAGTTTCTACACACTCTGCTCGCTCATCACAGTCGTTCAACTCCTCAGTTAAACACTCCTTGACGTCTTTAATACCAAAAACAGACATAAATATGTATCATTTTTGCATCTTAGTAATATATAACAAGCGGAAAGACGTTTGGGGACAGTAATTTATCTTTATCAGTATATTCCGGAATGAAGACATAAGTACATCAAACGTATGAAAAGGTACACTCGGTTGATTAAAGTTCTCGTAAAAGTTATGATATATGCAAAACTGTCATCTGATTGAGCGATGTCTTAAAGTGTTTGATGTTTATTCACAAAGTATACAACTTGTTATTTTTTATTCAGATATAGAATATGCAAACAATATACCTTCACACATGCCATCGTTTGCATTGTAACCAGCGTCGCAAGAACATAAGTACGACCCGTCCACGTTTTCGCAATGACTGTTGTCTTTCACAGAGCAAACTGTAGGCGTTTCCGAACATTCGTCCACATCTTCGGAGCATACCTCTCCTTTCCAACCCTAAGATATATAATTTAAAAAATAACGTAACTAATGTTTATATCTTACACTTTGTCATAAAAAATAAGAAAATGTGGGCAAGGTAAAGTTGGGCTTTAACCTACTATAATCAATACAATTATCATATAAATTGAGGAAGGTAATAGAAAATAGCAGGTTGTATTATTGTGAAATTACGCGCTAACAGTGGGTAACCTTAGCGATTTCAATGATGTTTAAAGGCGGTACCTTTATACTTTAATATATGTTTAAAGTAATTGACATATTGTTTAACTGCTCTGTGTCTTTTATGGGTTTTGCTTGGAAAGTTTTGTATTTCGCCTATGTTATCTTAAGACTTTTATTATAAACGTAGGAACAAGTATTAGATTGAGCTCCCACAAGCTGGTTTTAGCTCCCTGTATGTTCTTAAAATATTGACATGTATT
The DNA here is from genome assembly GCF_026914265.1 of Mya arenaria. Lineage (NCBI taxonomy): Eukaryota > Metazoa > Mollusca > Bivalvia > Myida > Myidae > Mya > Mya arenaria. The sequence continues at coordinate 63,996,418 of NC_069133.1, read as the reverse complement.
GATATCCATGTTTTATATGTAATCCCGTGACGTTTTGCGTCTCTTTTTTAGTGTTTAGTTTGCCATGATCAATGTGCTTCGAAAGGTAATCTTGATGATTAATTATGCTACCTTGCGTGACCATTCTGTGGGTTTATTTATTGCATAGCTACTGACCTGTAAACAGGAACAGCTTCCATTGACGTTGTCACATGTTGAGGAATGTTCTTGCTGGCATGCGCAGGTTTCGTTGCAACTCCACCCAAAGGTAAAGTCAACACATTCTATCACATAATGTAAAGCACTTTAAAGTGGACATTGAATAATAAAGTCTGATACATATCAACTACAGCGTGTGTTCATATAGAGGAAATGAATAAATGTCATAAATACGTTTGTATTGTGATTCGAAAGCAGCTATTTGACATTATATTTCATTTACATGATGAAACTACATTGATAACCCTTCAAACATTGCACTTAAGTTTACCTTACCGCTACAATCATTGGTGTTCGGTTGTGTTTTGTAGCCTCTGTTGCAGTTACAAAGATAACCGCCAAACGTATTACTACAATTAGAGTTGATCGTGCAGATGTTTAAGCTTTGATCCCCGCATTCATCAACATCTTCGTCACATATTTCACCTGTCCAGCCTTCATCGCACGCACATGTTCCCGTCACGTGATTGCAAGATTCGGTCCTGAACGCATTGCACGCACAAGTGTCGACACAATCATTTCCATAATGACCCTGCTGACATTCTTTAAGAAAACGTTCAACTTAGAAACAAACAAAAATGAACGCATGGGTTTTCAAAATTTTCGCGATTGATTTGATTAAGTTTTGAACATTATATAACGAATAAACGTATTTTGTATCATGTATTGCATTTCAAAAATAACATATGCTATTAACTTAACTAGAGACAAGTAACCGTCCTATTATAATACCATCTATACCTTGGCATTTTCCATATCCATTCATGAGATAGCCAGTGTTACACACACATTTAAAACTCCCTGGAGTGTCAACACAACTTGAATTATCAGGGCAATTGTTGGAGCCATCAGGAGAGCATTCGTTCAAGTTTTCGGAACAGGCGGAGCCCCTCCAACCAGCTATACAAGAACATTCTCCGTTTGTTCCGTTGCATGATTGGGTATTGTCTTCGTTACATAAACATGGTGAAACACAGTTCTGACCGTATCGCCAGTCTGAACACTCTAAAACATGAACACACACCAATTATGTTTAGAGTTCAAAGTAGAATAGTATTGGTACGTATGCGTCATGTGACTTTTGATGTTCACACATATAATACATTTTGAATAATTAGGAAAACCATTATGTATTATATGATTTAAATAAGGAATAAACAAAGAAAAACCATGAACAGAAAAAACTTATTTGCAAACACATGTTGAAACAAAGCAGATGGTAACCGTTTTATTGTAGCTAACCTCTACAAGTTAACCCGTCAGATAACAGTTGGAATCCGGTATCACATGAACAAACGTATCCACCATCTTTGTTTGAGCACTGCTGCGTACAAGCATCTGTTTCCTGTTGGCACTCGTTTATATCTAAATCAACACAAATAATAACATAAAGCAAATATTTAGGTATATAATTGCCGATCCATTCCTTCATTTGTTTGGAAATGCAAACATTGGGTAATTCGTCACTTATGATGCCAATTGTATATCGTTTATCATGTATTGCAATAATCAATAACATTTAAAATACAATCATTAAACATGACCATCACCTCTGAAAGAAAAGTTGTATAAAAGCAGTGTAGTATTACATAAATCAATTATTTAATAAACATACCGTCGCAGCTTCCGTTTAATAAAATATAGCCTTTTGGACAGGTACAAACGGAACTCCCGTCAGTTACGGCACAAGTGGCATTTTGCGAACAGCTGATACGTTGGTCATCGGTACACTCGTTTTCCGCTGAAATAGTGTGCAGCGTTATTACTTATATCGCCGTGTAACCCTATTCTTAAAATCGTTGTGAACAACATGTAGTACGCCAGCTGCATAAAGTACAATATTTCATTATAAAACACTTAAACAATACAGGATGTAGGTATGATTGCAAAATAATACTGTTGTCAAATAAAACGCTTTTCTCATCTTTAGGTCACTCGGTAACACCAGCCAGACACCATATAAGTTAACATGTTAATCTGCTCAACAAGTATTTGTAACTACAAATGACTACAGTAAGTCCATACGTTTGCAGGATTGTCTGTCCGCGAGGTTCAATCTGTACCCGGTATCACAGAAGCATTTAAAACTGCCGACAATGTTTTCACACTGGTGTTCACAGTTGTGCGCTCCATTGCACTCATTAATGTCTGTAAAACGAAAGTGATTGTTAAAATGTCAGTGAAACTATATGTATATAAAACATGAACGTACATCAAAAATCGCGAGTATGTAAAGTATGTCCACGTGGCCACAAGGACATAGCACAGCAACAAGACCGAGAGTGCATTTCATAAACAACACTTAGTATATCATAAAATCATTAGACAAATAAAGTTATGTTATGGCCTTGGTATGATGCTGAGGTTCACCTGTACAACTTCCGCCATTTTGCAAAAATCCATGTTGACAACTACATTCGTAACTTCCGTCAGTGTTATTGCAAAATTGTTCACAGTCGTTTGTCGATATCGTATAGCATTCATCGATATCTATGGGTACAAAAATAGTCCAATGTTTATTAAGGTTACCAACCCATTGATCATTATACTGAACTGTTTCAAGCTAGACACACAAACTAAAATTCAATTTACTTTTGCTATTCATATAAAAAAGATAATTGAAAACAAATACCCAAACATTCTCCTGATGTTTCGTCAGCAGTGTACCCTGTTTTACATTGACAAGAGGCTGACCCGGGCGCATTCACGCACTGTGTGTAAGGACGTGTGCAGTTAAATGCGTTTAAAGCACATTCGTCAATATCTACATCGCAGTTGGGTCCCGTCCATCCGCTTTCACAAATACAACCTAAACAGTAATACAATACAATGAAAGAAAACAGGAAATGGCTAAATATGGAAGGACTTATACATTTCAAATAAAAAATACCTGATAAACCAATTTGTTTTGCATTTGTAATAAACATAAGTCTACATTTAACAGTAGCGTTGTTCGGAAAATGCAAGAAATTTAAAACAAATATATCAGACGATGTTGAAAAGGTTTGGGGTGTGGTTTAATCGAATGTTCATTGATCTGTTGATAATTGGTGCTTTTTATCAAACGGTACATATATCTTTCAAGCACCCAAGACAACTAGACTCGTGTCGTCGAGACAATCTCAATAATCTTAACGGTATAATAACATCATAATTCGTTGCTTAGATTTGATGCTAAAACATGTGAAAGTATTGCCATGGTAAGACATCTTATCCTGAACATTTTGTAATGTTATCTTAATCAAATCCAATGCACTACCATACCTCTTGTGTTGTTACATGTTCCCCTAATACAGCTGCACTCTTGTGAACAATCTCGACCAAAATGGAATTCATCGCATTCTGAAATAATATTGTTAGTGTTATATAGTATACAGTGACAATTATATTGTCTCATGATTTTATTCATGCCTTTTCAAACCATAATAAAAGTATTTGAAATCTCACCTTACTAACTAATAATCGAATCAAAATTATAAAAAGCATGCTGTACATGAAAACACAATGCTAAAATCACACCAAAAGAGTCTTTCAAATGCTCAAAACATTCTAAAACTGTATGAAATGCCTTCATGCATTAAGCACGATGCGATAAAGGTATACAATACCTGTGCATGTGCGACCATCGTTTTCCAAACGAGCACCTATTGGGCATTCACACTGATATGATCCGTCAGTGTTCATACATGTGGCAGCGGAATCGCAGCCATTCAACTCCATAGTTTGACATTCATTTACATCTGAAGAAAATAACATATAAAGGATATTTGTTTAAAGTTGATATTTCCACTCCTTCTATGTATATATATTATCTGTTTTATCGAGACTGTTAACTGACTGTATAATAATATGGATAATGTGCATATAAATGTTATTAACTCAAATGTATCCAAATTGAAATAATTAAATAGCATTTAGCTGGTTTTAAGAATAACTGAATGAGTATATTCCCAAGGCTGTTGATTAGATCATGAGCCCTGTTAACAAAAGTACAAGAAAGTAACAAACCAAGGCATGTCTGTGCATCTTCTCCTAAAACAAACCCTTGTCGACACCTACATTCTGCTGTGTTATCTTTGACCACACAGTACCCAGAACATGTCAGATTATACAATGTCCTGCATGGATCGGAAACTGAAAACAAACCAGAATACTAGATATGTAAATTTCCATAGTATAATGCAGTTCCTACTGAATACAATAAAAATGTCAATTTTGAATAAACACTCAGGTACACCATTTAAAGCATCTTACTTTTGATACATGTCCGACGATCGTCACTCAATTTATAGCCAAAGTGACAATAGCAGTTGTAGGAGCCAGGATTGTTCTCACACATTTGTTCACAGTTTGCAGTTCCACGAGCACATTCATCAAAATCTAAAGATAATTCTATTAATTAAGCCCATGTTTTTCAATGAACCTTATTAAAATAGATGTCTTATTATCTATTGTTACGGCAAAAACTTCGTTGATACAACCTAATAAAGATTATAATAATAAAAAAAACTCAGCCAATTTCATTTCATTTCTTGCATTAAAAAATACAGACCTTGACACGATGTTCCATTTATTTTGACATAACCAACGCTACATCCACAGCTGTAACTGCCAATGTTGTTTGAACACTGTTGGTGGCAGTCGTGCAACGACGCGTCGACACATTCATCAACATCTGTGTAATATCATTACAGGTTATGATCATTTACATTAAGAAATTGATATCATAGAACATACGCATATTAGAATTAGCATTTCTACTAAAACCTTTAATTACAAATTTCAAATTTATGTTAACGATGAAATATATATAAAAAAATAACGGCTCGATCCACTAACCTGTGCATGCATCTTCGTCATTCTTCTCATACCCATTTATGCAATCACACGCGTAAGATCCAACAGTATTAGTGCAATACTTTCGAACATCTGCGCATATGTCAGGATCTACGTCACACTCATTGATGTCATCATCGCACGTGCTTCCGATCCATCCCGCCTCACAGACACAACCTCTTACAGGGTTGCATTCCATCGCCCCTCTTCCGGTACAGTCACACGTAGTGTTGCATTCATGTCCATAATATGGTATTTCGCATACTGGGTAAAAATAAAATTTAACAAATGACCTATTGTAAACATTTTGTGTGCAGCAAGTTTATGTCTTATATAAAGGAAAATGTTAAGCTCTAAATTAAAAAATATGTGAAACTTATCATTAATATACGTCCTGTCCTCGTTATATCTCGTTCAATTCCATCATTATTTGGATTACTTAAGTTTTAAAGTTCAATGTTTGTTCCCAGACAATCAATATTTGAAATTTGCTCATACCAGAACATGTTGATATTCCTTCTAGTCGGTATCCATCTAAACACGTACATTCAAATCCACCACTGAAATTGATGCATTCTTGGGGACATATGTGTCGCAGACATTCATCAATATCTGAAAATATTATTAAATGTAAGAAGATAACATTGTTTTAAGCCAAAATATATTTTGAATCTATGTGTCACTAAATTTTACAAAGTAAGTGCTTAAAATAATTATAAACAAAGTACTCATAGTGTTGGAGTGAAAAGGTAACAGGAATACACTGTACATATTCAAGTTGAGTTTTAGAGTATATAAATGTTCAAAAATTGATCAAGTCTCAACTAATATGAAATGCTCAAAGAACATATCTAGTCTAAAGAGCACGCCCTAGTCATTTTTACAAATGCGTTCGAAATCACCAATCCATAATGCTATTATTAATACGAAAGGTCAATACCAAAGGGGTATAAACTTTTCGAAGTAAGAATGGTCCATAATTTACTTACATTCACAGTTATATATATATATGTATGTATATATATATATATATATATATATATATATATATATATACGTTTCGTCAGTTGGACTGAACAGTTGTCAAATCTTAAATAACCTTGGCCTTTTACAGTTTATGCAAGACGGTGATGAATACCCACCTAGCTATAATATATTGGATACATTATCTTACTTCAGAAAATATCTAAACTGCAACATGAGTTCTGAACATTAATGCTAATGACTACAATTTTTTAATGTTCAAACCTTTGCAATTTTCTCCCGAATCATCCAGCTCAAATCCTCTCTCGCAAAAACATGTTGTTGTGTTGTTTTCGTCTACGGTGCATCCAGCAGTGTTGTTACAATTTATGGTGGCAGAGTCACATGGATTAACATCGCCTGTAAAGCAATTAAATTGGTTTTATTATGACTACGGACGATCAAATACTGATCAATAAGTAAGAAATCAAAAAATAAGCTAACTCGGCCATACCCGGTACACATTGCCCGTTGGTTTCGTTCAGAACAAAGCCCGTCCTACATTTACATCGATAACCGCCGTACAAGTTGACGCACACCTGACTACAGTTATGAGTTTCGTCTTCGCATTCATTGATATCTATAAAATACAAAAACATACTACATATCAAATTTCCGACAGGTAAAACATATCAATAGCTAACTGGCCGGCATTGATAGTCATAACGTACCATGAACAAATATCACATTAACTCCAATTCATCCAGCCAATAAAAACGGAAGTATACCTAAAAAGTTTCATGCATTTGCTATAACGTATTTAAAAAAATATATAAAAGTACCTCTGCACGCAGATAAGTTGGTGCGGTCTAGTTGTAAACCTTGTTCACAGAAACATATGAAACTTCCTTCCGTATTAATGCAAGATTGCTCGCAAGAACTGTTATGAGCACATTCATCTATATCTGAAACAAGGACGATTTCGTCAAAGGCTAGGTGCATGTGTGTGCTTTAAACATTTAAAAGCTAACTAGCTGTATTGTCCTCGGGACATGATGTACAAAGTGTTTATGTATATCAAGCAAATTCTTCTAACAATTATTTAGCGTATACTTTAAAATGAATAACGGTATGTGAACATATTCCAACAATATCTCAAAGTAGAATAGAGACACAAGTAAAACATGTTTTAGTTCATTCTAAATTATATACAATTTATATCATAGTTAAAAGAAGAATAATAATTTATATATAATTTGACGTGGGAAATACATGTACCAATGCATGTGTTGTCGTCGTCATCCCGAGCTGTATATCCTATTGGACACTCACTACACATGTACGCTCGTCCTTGACTTTGCTCCTGATCCGACGACAAGTCAGTGCAGTTACGGCCAAGGGAGCAAGGGCTACCAGCGCAACCATCGTAGTCATTTTCACAGTTGATTCCTTGGTGAACAGAGGGAAAAGATAAGTGCATTTACGTTTTAAGCGAACTCATCATATTAATGCATATTAAGCTACAATTGTCCACGTAAGTAAAGTAAATAGGTTACAGTTAAAACTTGTTGTTGGATTTATATCGCTTGGTTCGATATCCTCGATGGCTCGTATTATATTAAGATACCGACTTTTTATATGTTCATATAAATTACAATTGGATTGCTTGAGTTTTCAAAGGTCATTTTTTCTCCATGCTTGATACAATTTCACCCGTTGTTTTGTTTGCTTGGTGTGATGTCGTTTTCGCCGTTCCTAATAAGAATTTCACATCTTGATTTGTCTTGATTTCTTAAAAGGTGCTAGACGATTAAATTTACTTGATTTGTATCATAATAATTATCAAATTAAACCTGCTTAACAATATCGAAGCATGTTGAGAAATCCTCATTCACATAATATTGGCATCCCAGGTTTGGGTGTAGGGGCTTTGGGAACAACAAAGAGAAAGCTTATTGTAAAAAATGAATATCATTTTAAGTTACCGTCATATCCTTGCTGACATTCACACTCGTAGTATCTGAAGTTATAGTCAACCAGATCTATTCGTAAATTTGGCGTACAACTGCCATGGTCGTTACACCCTGTACACACGACCACGGATATAACATGCTCGACAGACAGAAGACCTTTTTGATTAACCGCCTGATACCTATTGTTGTGAAAAAGGACAAAAACACTAAAACCAGATTGCAATCGAAGGCATCAAGAATGATTTAGGTTATATGCTAATGATGCAGGATGGCTTGAACACTTGAAAAGTTTAAATATAGTATGCTATATGCTTCATTATTTTTGGACAACATACACATTGTGCAGCGCATGTTTTAGCTCTCATGTCTGACCATTTGAAGGGTTTTGAATGAAACTTTGGGAATACAGAGATTTAAAAACATATCACATTGTGTTTAATATCAAGTAAGACAATCAGCACCAATAAGCTTCTGCTATACCTCAATGGTGATGATATGTCACCAGTATGTGTATACGTTATGGTAGACGACAATCGATTAAAAGTAGCATTATATGTGTTGTTTCCCAGGATCTGTATATCGATGTTGTCGTCAACATTTACAGTACATGATACGTTTTCCCCTACAGTGATGTTCACCACATTGCAGCCCCGAACAGTTGGTATAACCTCATCTGAATTTCAAATAGACATATATATAGAATATAACTAAAGCAAATGAGTGTAGCAAATATGTCCGCTTAACAAAAATTTCTTATAAGTAAGAATTTTAGGAAACTCCAAATGATAAAGATATCAGTTTTAGTTGATATCCTGATCATTAATAATTTGTGTAACACCTGGTATCAATTTAATCAATATGTCATATTCTGTGATCCCGGATCAGTTCATGATATGTAATTACACATGTACTGTAGACAACAAACAAAGTTACAATGCACATGGTCTCAAAACGACAGATGTTGCTATACCTATTTCCTCCTGATCTTGGTCAAACTGCTGTCGTTTATTCACTGTATCTGCAGCGATCGCCGGATTCAGTGTGAGTGCAAAGTCGTAAATACATTCTGTGCTTGATGTTCCATTACAAGCCTCTATGGCCAAAGCCATTGTGGCATTATCAATCTCGTCCAGAAAGAGTGGTACATAGGAAGAGTTGTGAAAGTTATCGTGATCTTTTCCATCCTCATACAAGAACACTGTTGTACTTTCGTTTACAGACCCTAAAGCAAATCAATAAAATTCAGTCCTAAATGGTCTAGATTGATATTATTGTGGTAAAATATATGTGTCCACTCGAACTTTATACTGGTACACGACGTTTTCAGTCTAATAATTACTAGAATTATTCTAAAAATGATTCAACAAATATGTTTCAACAACAATACATACATGTTTGACCGTAGAAGAAAATTTCACGCTCCGACGAGGAGGAGTTAAGAATAGTTCCGTTTGGAAACATCAAGTCATTAGATGGATCGCCGTCAAAATTTCCCAAAAGCCCACTTGTAATGTTGGCAAAACTTGATGGCACTATTGTACTCAAAGATAACATCTCGACACCAACACCTATGTCCAGCATTACACCTGTTACAAGTCAAAGCATAATCAATAACTAAGATATAAACTCGGTACTTCACCACGTCATCAATATATACTGGCATAGATTTCGATAGAATATTGAAATAACTGTACGCTATGCAATTAAAACTAATTATTTTCGAAAGAGAGATCTTTCAGTTTCGGAGACAATATAAAAGATGAAAAAGAGCAGTGTATTGTGGATCGTTAATGATTATGGTACACTACCAACCACCGTTTTTTTGCACATTTCGCACATCGCCGAGAGTTTTATCTAATTTTACCCGCGTTACACCGCGTCGAATCAACATGATACGCCGCGTGTCGGAGTATTATTAATGGTTGTTAAGGTAGTTTTCAGTTTGCTGAAGGCTTTTGCTATTTTCCCGTCCTGTAGATATAATTATAGTCACTTTTATTAATGACATACAGAAACGACCAGTAATTTACCAATCTAATGTCGTATTCAAAAGTTTGATTCCTGAAAAATATTTTTCGCTACTGTGAAAGTATTCAGACGCTATTGTCACCTTATTCGCAAAGATCCTAATTTCGAATGCCCTCATTAACATTGTGCGATTGTAAATAAATAATATATTGAATCAAACTGTGCACGTTTTAAATCGTTTTACCTAGTGTTCTAGTTGTGTATTTAGTATTAATATTAAAGCTATGTATTTACATTTAATTTTGTATATTCTTTTTAGATATGAAGAAAATGATCCATTTCTCGAGTCTAATATTCGCAATTGATAATAAGTTGATAAAATCTGAACAACTAAAACGATGGTACAAATTATGCTATAAATTAATAGCCTTTCTTAATGACCCCAACACTTTATATACATAGACATGCCAACTCTTTCATTGGACAGTTGTTTATCGATACATGTGACACCACGTACTATTCGACAATCTGCCTACTAAAAGCAAGACCCTTTCTTTGAAAATCACCTGACACTTTGGAAGCACTATATCCTTCATTTCGAAGTCTAATAATTTCGATGTGACTCTTTTATACCATTATAAGGGTAATATTCGTAAAGAAGGAAATGAAACTCACGAATTGCATTTAAAGAAGCACTTTGATTACGCGCAATGATATTTTTAAATGAAAACTAAATTCAATTTTGTTTTAGTAATTTTGATTCTTACAAAAACGTTCAATAATCTTCAAACAAAGACAGGTGAAAAACGGACGAAGCTACTGGAACAAACTCTTCCTAAAGGCGTTGAAACAATTTCGCGGGTATATATTGGTATCAATTAACTTATTCAAAATACAAATTAACAAACACTCAATATTCCAGCGATATGCCACGTGAATGTTTCCGGAAGTCGCACGTGATAGCAGCAAGCGTGGATAACGGGCATAATCGCGTTGGCTACCGCGAAATATCGTCGCGATTTTCCGCGATGACGCAATCTCGTCCGCAGTGGCAACGCGTTTTTTGCACAAGTTGCCAGATTGTTGACGCCCCCTAGTGCCGTCCTGTTACCTAACCTCTCTGTGTTATTATGTCGCTTAAATACTCTCTCTTAATGCTTTGTTGAAATGACTAAATCAAGAAACAAATATAACGATACCCGTGTTCTTGAAAATCACTCTTGCAGAACCATTGTTGTTTGAAATAGACAGCGTGGAAGAATCGTACTCTTCACCGGACAGAAATTGTGTTGTAAAGTCCACCCCGCCACCGTACAAAATTAATCCTAAATGACATTCAAAGCAAATAAAATTTAAAAAATGAGGTAAGACATTTAAACGACTTCTTACAATACAGAACAAAACTCAATCCAGCTTTTAGTTAAAATTACAATTTCACCTTGTTTTGCCGAGTTTAATTCTACGTGAAGGGTGGCGTTTGTATGATCCTTTGCTGCAAATGCACTAAATATAGTCGCATCAGACAGGTTTCCATCGTGCTTAATGGCTCGCTCGGTTCGTGCTTGCAAAGTGAACCAGGTGTTGTTGGATTCCGTCAAAAGAAGTGTGTATTCTCCTAGCCCGTTGAAAGTATAATTCATTCGGTCCAATGTGCTGATATGAGGGTCTCCCCAGAAATTCCCTTTTAATATAATTTAGCGCATCAAAGCAGTAGAAAAACACATAGTGTGCATACAGGATACCTCTTGTGAGAACCATAGTTAGCAGTACGTATATTTTAAAAGGATGTTCTTTATACAAAATTATATTTTTGTTAAGCATTCTATATTTAATAATAGGATCTCATAAAAGACGCTACGAATTACAGTCGAAACCCGCTATGTCGAACTCTGTTATCACGATGTTCACGGTTTGTCGAACAATTTTGGAATGTTTAAGGAAATGTAATAGAAGTGGGTTTTTTTCGTTTAAGCAAATGTTGCCACAAAGTATTTTCTCAGGTCCCACCGACGTCGACATTGCGAGTTTTGTCAATATCTTATCATGTATACACTTTCGCCAAAAGTTAATTTTATTTCTAGTAATTGCACTCTATAGTTTTCTGTATAACGTTACTATTTCAAAGTACCTTGATTGTAGGGTGACCGCGTGTAACAAGTTCCAATAGGATGAAGTTGATAATATAAATCGCAGTAGTTTGATTTGCAACATTTTTCCTTCATTCCAACATCATATATGACATGATCGCTCGCAGAGAAAGACGGGTGGTAGTGGTATAGACCACCGGCAAGTGGACGCCCCTCCACGAATCGACGAGACTCGCGATAATAGCAACAAGACTGAAGTAAATGAATATTAAAGATATATCTTGTATATCATATTGCGCGTTCCATGCTACTTTTGAAACGTGTTTGCTAGTATGTATTTGTTTAAAGTTTGGATGAAATAACTATTTAATAAACAATAGCCCTATATCTCTCACACGATGAAAGGTACATCAAGTTAGTGGATATTAAGTATGTTGCTGTGTGCCAAAGAAGTAAGTAGTTGTCGATTAATTTGATGGTTAATAAGGAGGTTGGTCCTTGAAAAAGTCTTTCCTAAGGATGGTTGCTTAGAATGTCATATGTTGCTTATGAAGTCATTTATTGCTTCGGTGGTTAGATGTTTTTAGGAAGAAACTGGATACTGAGGAAGTTATTGGTAAAAAAGACGGCATTGTTTTATTTCGACGAAGGAATTTATTAGGTCAGTTTGGTCGCTAAGAACTCTTTTGGTTGCTTATGACGTCATTATATTCCCGAAAAGTCATTGGTTGCTTTGGAAGCAGGTAACTGATAGAGAAGTATTTCTTGTCAACGAAAGTCCTTAGGTGCAACGGATATGGGTGGGCGCTAATGAAGTTGAATTTGGCAGTCGGAGAATGTTTAGGAAGACATTGGTTGCTATTGATTTATTAAGTTGGTAAACAGACAGTAGTTGCTCAGAAGGTCATTGGATGCTACAATGGTGATTGGTTGATAAGCAAGTGAGTTTAAGCTGATGCAGGTTAAGACAAACGTTGTTATGATAGTAGGTTGCTGCTCTGGTTGTCGTTTGGTAACTGTGAAAGTTATTGGATTTTGGTGGATGTAGATTGATCCTTAAGACTACAGTGGTTACGTTAACTGCCATCGCTTCCTAATAAGGTTATTTGCTGCTTATAAAATTATTATTCTCATCATTTGGCTACGTACAAAACAACAATGGTCTGGTCCATTCGACTTCAGTAAGTTTTTTTTTTTCATTTGTTTACTCAATACGTATATAGAAAAATCTGGGAACCCTGGCCGGGGCCTGCTTTGACCTCAGCAACTCAATTGGGCAACCTTGATAAATGACCGCTAAATGAGGCTATATACAACATAACATTTATAGAAAACAATTTACCGCTTAGGAGGGCCACTTTTGACCAAAGGGACATAATTTGATGAATCTTTGTAAATGACTACTACATGAGGCTGTATGCTAAATGTAAAAGGTATGCCCCTTTGAATTTTTTGAAAGTTTACGAATGTTGACGACTGACAACGGACGCCGGATAAAGAGTGATCATAGAGCAACAAGCGTTCAAGGTGAGCTAAAATCACATGCATATAAAATGTAACATGCATAAACAAATAATCCTTAAGACATTTTAAAACGTTGACAATAAATGAGCAGTATATAAAATATTGTAAATGTGGCGAGTGGTTATTTCGCGAATTTTCTAGCGAAACATTTTATAGACCGTTGCTTACACTTTGCATAATTAAGGCCAACTGCAACAAGTTACGTACATTCGTATCAATTATAAACTGTGGTTTTATCTCATTGCTTAATTCTAATTTAAAACGATTTCTAGATCTAATCTATGAAAGAACATACAAATGGATCGCGTGCTTGTATTAAATTAGCATAACATACCTTTCCATATGGATCAAATATATTCCTATGCCAAATGTCAACACAAACAACATCTCCCTCAAAGTCATCTTCACTTTGCCACCAGAATCGTCGAATTTTCAAACTGATTCTCCAGTACCAAGGGTCAAACCTTGCAAGGTTAAGGTCACAAGGGCATTCCGGTAGGTAGATAGACATGATTTCGTGATAGGTGTTTTTAATTGTTTTATGTTGATTGTACCAATGTATGCAATCCAAAACGTCATGGGATTTCCAGATTCCGGGCCTAGTCACTGACTTCAATAAAAGCCCCTCGACATCTAAAGATTCACACACACATATATATATTTGAAAGCAAATTTGTTCTTAAGATTTGAGCGTTTTCCAATGCAAAACAATGTTTTATTCGTGCGTTTATCACGTATTTCATGTCATCCGCCAACAAGCCATATCATACCCAGCAAATAGATTCGCATCTTATACGTCATCAGTACATTAACTGTTATTCAAATGGCTTATGCATTGAAATACCGAACGGACTTGGAAAATGTTGACAATTTTCAGCACAATTCATGTAGGAATAGTCAAAGAGTAAAAGCCATTTTATTGTGAATTTCTCTATGCTCAGAATCCTTGTAGCTTTAATGCATTTAAATTGAATTACATTTACCCTGACTTGAATTCATAATGAACAATAAAACAACGATTTTATTGGATAAATTGATACATATGTTGTATATTATGTTGTTCTGTTACGTTTTGTGTCTTGTATAAATCGTATAATTTACATCTATTACAATATAACAAACGGCATGTAGACAGTTATTTTTATGAAGACTAAACACAGCCTTTGTTAAAGCCGAGTTCTGACCGACACACTTTGTTTTTATACATCGCATTATATTTACATACTGCTAGTTTTAGAAAGTAGATCCATCTGAAGAGCATTTCGTTTGAACGAAAAGGGATTGGTACTGATGATTTTTGTGTCGGCATTATAGTATCCCACCCAAACATTGACATCTGTTACGCTTTTTGATTGTAACGTCCACTGCATTAAATCTTTTGGATAAATGTACATGAAGAATGTCGTAAGTCCATCCGAAACGAGAGCGAGCTGAAAAGATGCTACCTGAAATAGTCCAGTATCATATATGTAATGCTACAGACGTTTAACAGCCATGTCCAGTATACTATTGCATATTGGTTTACTTGGTTTACTTTAACCATTATAAATTTTGCAACGATTGTGAAGGAAGCTATGATAGCTTAGACTAAATCACTCTCGTTTGCACGATGTTGCGCGAGAGTGTGGTCTTGTATTGTGGGGGAAACCGGAGTACCCGGAGAAAACCCACCGGCTTTGTGACCACTTACCAAACTCACATGCACCCAGGCCGGGAATCGAACCCGGGTCGGCTTGGTGAGAAGCGAGTGCGCTAACCGAACAACAATCTTGGCTTTCTTGTTGACCAAGAGCTATATTTATTTAAAACCGT